>NC_141782.1:12735479-12995936 GCF_054643075.1 Acanthaster planci
CCGCTAGTGGGTTCGGCGGAAGCCATCTTTGCACTTACGCGTTGTTTTCACTTGCTGTGTTGCACATTCGCACATTCCTTGTGTTCGTTACTTCAAAATTTAAGGGAGACACTTTCCAAGTTTAGTTAAACGTGGGACACTGAAAAAACTTTGTTAAAGACTCCTAAGAAAGAAAACTGTTAGGCAACTACTTTGTCATTCCGTGGCACCTTTGTTGACACTTAAATTCTTGTCAACATTTGGTACCGTTACAAGTCTGCAGATCAAGTAACGGGATCAGACATCAGCAGAGGACACAAATAGAAACTCTACCAGAATTACATGTTTAATGCATTCGTCGAGGAAAGTTGAATGCTGTGTATCTCTGAAAATGCTGGTCTGTATTTAAGAAACTTAGATACTGGTAAGTGGATAGCCTCTTATAACGTGCAACCAGTTAATGAGTGAAATAGTTGGGTTTCCGGTTGGAATTTTCACAGTTTCTTTCAGTTTCAGCGATAAGAAGTTCTCTGTCCCTTAAATTGCCAAGAAGTCTTGACACCATGCGTGCCAAAAGTTTAGCACCTAATTTATACATTTTAAAGATGTGCAAACTAGCGTCGAAATCAGAACACCTTTTTCAACACACACGCACGCCCACGAAAAAGTTCAAATCATTGAAAGAGTTAGCGCTGGAAAGAAATAGCTAAAAAAGATTAGCGCAAAATGTACGTTTCGTGTTAGTCCTGTTCACCGCATTCCAAGACAGGTTTCTTTTTGAGGAGTTTCGTTGTAGGTTTGACCGAACAGGTGTTCACACGCTGATGGGCTCATTCATTCTGTGCATGAACTTTTATCTTTGTTCATTTGCAGCAATTAACAAACAGCTTGATATGCCAGCTGAGCTCCGGGTCAGCCGTTTTGCCTGTTTAGGATCACGGCGAGCTCGCAATAAATCACACTTTCCATTCGTTGTCAACAGCCGGAAGATGTGGTTATTTTTCTCCTTAATCCCTAACCTACCAGGGGTAGTAACACGGTCCTAACAGACAAGGATTTGCTCGATGCAATGGAATTATTCGGATCAATAGGAAATGACATTGCTGCACGCAATGTGGTTTAGTGTCATTAATCAATTAAAATCCGGTTGTAAGTGAACAAGGCAAAATTGCTTCCCAACCCCCTGCAAACGACCAGACCCATGGAAGGGGGTCACTCGTCGTTTTGTTCAACGGCATAACTCGGGAAAAGCTCCATGAAATCCAAGGCCATAAAAATCAACACAATAACGTCGTAAAAAATGTCACATCGCCACCTGTCTACGCATCAGCGTTCTAAGTCGCTCGACATCGTTGAAATGGAACCATATATTGAAAAGACTTAAAAAGTTGTACAGAAAATAAATGATGGGGTTTCTGTCGGTTCAAGAAAGTACACTCGGTTGACGTCCTCTACAGTTTCTGTACTGAACTTAAAAACACTCTGGAAATTCCAAAAATATGTATCCGATTATAATGATGACCCATTGGCCCCGGAGCAACATCCTTTCGACAAAATAAGGCTAAATTACTTTGGAAACTTTCCCCCCGTACATGCCCATGTTCTAGAAAAGGTTTTCCCATAAAGGTACTACATGTAACTGGTGCTCATATACCGCTACCACATCCTGGGAAAAAACCCTTTCACCTTTATACTTCATCTGAAGATAATTTGACCGAATTTCGAGCAACAAATTTCAAAGCGTATATGTACTCAGTGACTGACGGAAGAGTAAATATCCACACCTCAAGATTCCAATACACACCACTTGTCATTTCATCGTGTGTACAATTGTTTGAGTTATGCTGTATACATGTATCGTAAAGTGCATTACAATTAATAATTAGTTCGTACTTGCGACATGTAAGTCCTTGTATAGCTACCGGTACACTTTCAAGATCTGGTCCACCGAATTGGTGTCATTAAGGTGGGTTCAGGCAACAGGTTTAATTTAGTCGACACATAACTGTCACCCTTTTCAAACTATCATCCAATTGAAGGATTTTAATGAGGAATAATGCTTCAGAAGTAAGGAACCCTTCAATTTTATTACCATTGTTAGCACAATCATTGTTACTATCATTAATCCATTCAGTCAGGTTATGTGCCAGTTTCAAGGTTATCTCTGCGGATGCACTGTTTCCGCTGAAAAGACATGAAAAATCTTGCTATTACTCTGTCTATTAAGAACAGCAGCTACAAAATAATTGACAGGGAAACTAGCACAATTTCACAGCAATAAGCTGGTATTTATATATATAACGGTTTTGCCCGTACCCAACGTATGTTAATAAGCACTGTATGCTCAGTGCTGTCCGAGAGCTTGCGAAAAAAACCTCACAAGCTTACTCGGGTGGGACTCGAACCCACGACCTCCTGCTTACTAGTGCAGATGTCTTAACCACTCGACCACCGAGCTTGCCGGGGTCGGCTGGCCGGTCCGAGTCAAATGAAGCAGCGGGTACCGCGAACTATTTTCAAGATGTATTTTCGCGTTGGGGAGATGTTAATTATATATATAACGCTAGCGCAAGCTCTCGGACAGCACTGAGCATACAGTGCTTATTAACATACGTTGGGTACGGGCAAAACCGTTATATATATATAATTAACATCTCCCAAACGCAAAAATACATCTTGAAAGCTGGTATTTATTTGACAGAAGAACTGTACTTGTAGAAAACTTTAGCCTACAAGTACGATGGCCCCTTCATGCCAAAATGTACGTGCAATTCCCAGACATGAAGCCATGTGAGCGACCTTAATTTTTCCCCATAAATCTCTACAATCTCTGTTTGTAAACATTGTAAAGTTGTGTGAACGGAATGTTTGCAAATTTGATATCACGTTGGGTATTTCCACAAGATACGCACATGCACACATGTACAAACTCATGCGGGTCTTGGGTCATTCAAACACATCAAAACACGCGCTCGCGAATCGGAGGTGGCCTCTATCAGCCCAGCCGTACGCTGACTCATCCATACCTATATACATGTACATACAAAGTGTGGACATTCCTTTGTTCTCCTGTGGTTGAGAAAACTTGAGGAAAATGATCCTTCTTCTCCCACTAGGATAACTCCTTCGAGCTGGATTTTTGATGATGATTTCAAGGACTGTTCCGCTTTATTTGGCCACGGATAACCTTGACCCCAAAATGCCTCTGAAACTGTTTTCCCGAGAGGGAAAACATTATGTGCACGTGTGCGGGTCCACACAACGCCACCAAACCCTACATTACGTGGGCTTCTTTGTGCAGATGTCCACACTATGTATTACCACTGTCTGTGCGTTATTAACGTGATTAAGTTAAAAGAAATAGGTCTTGGGAGCCATTCAAGCGCTGTGGTGTACGTGGTGAACAGGGCGCTGCGGTGTAATGGTTCCTTCCCTCACATTTCACCCCTGTGACCCGCGAGATATACTCATCAAGGGTTTTCCTAACTCCCATCTCTAAGACTTCTGAGTTTTCGAGCTTACAGTGCTGAGAGGAATGGTCCAAGTGGAATCGTTGTTTTGGGTGCATAAAATAAAATAACATTAACTGATTACTTTTAATTCATCGCTAACTTTGGGAATGTCACACATTTTTGTCGGTACATGTTTTCATAACATCGACGCTATTTTCCGTAACGTACCTATCACTACAGCGGTGAACTTGTATACAACTGTACAGATGTAATGAATGCAATGGCTGATAATCGCAGATGACGCTGTACGCCACGTGACATCTCCCGGTACGTGTGACGAAAGACCCGTGAACACTTTCCAAATCAAAACCGAGAAGCTGAATTTTGAGGGTCAAAAGTACGAGTCTCTACAAAAACAACATTCACAGCAGAAACATCAAAGTGAGTCCAGTATGAGTGGAAGAGAGTTCTTGTGATAGTTGGCAGTAGGAATGAAAAAACAGAGTTGAAAAAAACCTGACAGTTCACTGACGGTGTGAAAATACCATACGCTGGCAAAATTAAGCGACAGAAGTAATGTTATCTTCAACGTGTCATTCATAAAACTGATACGACGAATACACTAGTTCTTCTGACTGCTTACAGAAACTAAAACCACGATTTGGTGACAAGAGCAAGGCGTTTACATTGTAGCCCACTCTGTTCTACCACACACATATGTGAAAATTAAAAAAGGGCCTATCTTTTGTGCTTTAACCTGTCAAATCAATGGCGAAAAATGAACTTATCTGTATGACCATAAATGCACATCGCTGGGCGTTTTTTATCAATCGTACTGAGCGATTGCACGCGTAATTATGAGGCTGTTTTGTCCAAAGCGTGTGTTCCAACCGCCTGACTGATAAAAATGGCAGACTGTTACGACAAAGGAAGCTTTCCGGTAAAAATACGTATCTGATTTAATTCACTGTAAAATATAATAACCTCACCGCCACGTGTTATCAATTTTTTGCTATTTTTGTACACCGTAGGGCAGGGAAAAAACACCGAAGTATTCACCTGTTGTAGAAAATAGACAAGGGTTTTTTATCTTGAAGCAGTGGGTAAAGACACTTAATTCGGTATTATTGGGTGGGTATGTGGCCTTGCCATTATTTTTTTGCGGGGGGGGGGTTCGGGGGGGCACATCCAACCTCAAAAAAGTAAACAGTTAACAACGACAATAATTTTGAGGCTTGTTTTCGAGCAAAGTAGTGATTTTGTTTGAATATTATCTCCATTTTCGCTTTTACCTCATTTTTTCCCCATTTCATTTTCATTTTTTGGGTGGGGGGCGGGGATATAGACCCCTTGCCCCCCGTGACGCCCACGTAAGAGGGTTCACAAGTAGGACGAACCGGGAATTCACAAAGCCTTATTGTCTCGAATGCAACCAGTGTATTGAAAAAAGAGAGAAATTTCGACAAACACAAAAAAGCACGCACTCACAAGCAGGAAGACCAAGACCAAGATAGTTACCATTTATAAAAGTGGAAACCAGAGTTACATCCCTGTGAAACGCATTAGTACGCGTCAGGGTTCGCCTATGTATGGACTTTCAAGGCCAACCTACTGCAATAGTCTCTGAAATAAACTTTGCAGTAATTGTAACTTCCGTTTCACTGGAAGTGATTATCAAAATAATCACTTATGCGTCAAACAAAATATTTGCAGTACAAATATTATTATACTATAGGCAGTTTTTGTAAAGAGACGTTTTCGAGACTTTCAAATACCCGTGTTGAAAACCTGCTTTTCAATTTAGGGAGTTCCCATCACGGTATGAACAGTTAAGTCAGTTATGTGAACGTTTATAGATGAATATTGCTTTTTGAACGACTGTTATGTATTTAAATCAAGGAAAATGAGGGAAGGGAGAATTGCTACCATTCAATTCACTTAAATCTTGATGCTGCAGCAGCATGAATACTACAGCTCCCGTCTTCAATGCCATCACTCTCTCGCTCATGAATGTGGAAATCTGCATTAATGCCAGAAAGCCCCCGGACGCAAAGTGTGCGCGACGCGGGGAATAAACCAGGGAAAGTCCTTCATTCATGCAATAAACCTAGGATGTTTTTAAAGACAGACGCACCCATGGTGGCTCATTTCTCAGTACATTTTGTTTGCACTTTTCTGGCGATTAGTTCTGTTAGTCCCTAAAGAACTTTGGTCATAATTGCAGCATGAACTCTTTGCAAAACGGTACCACTACGCAACACTTCCTCTGAACTAGTGCCCCATATTCCGCCAATTTGTTTTTCTGCCCGACACGTGTACTTTCCGCTGAATCGACTGGTGTGTGGGCATTATCGCCAAAAGAGAAAATATTCTAGCTGAACCTGATTAATTGCAGGAAACAAACTCAATAAAAAGCCGCATACCGATTCAAATCAGTTTATGAAAAGGGGTCGCTGTGATGGATGGTTTCCGTCTCGAATAGGTAGCCGTCATACGAGTTGTAAACTTGACACAGGCTGTGGGCAAACTTGTCAAAAGAACGAATTCCCATCGACTTTATCTCCCAGTTTACCCGAGTCACGCTTAATTGTGGCAATACTGAACTATTCGACGCAATGCAAATGACGTATCGTTGCGGGCGGATTAGTCAGCACAATGTATGGATTTCCCGTGGAGTCATTAAACGTTCAACTTGTTTGTGAATAATTTCTGTGAAGTCTCTGAAAGATTGACGACTGTTAGATAACAAGAACGGGGGGGGGGTGGCGTATTTGCCACCTGTTTAGTTCACTGATGCCAATTGTTGTGGTTCTTGAGTCGTCTGAAATGCAAAAGTCCCAGTCACGTTTTTCTAAGGTCGACGAGCCCTTCCCCCCAAAATGACACAACGCTGTGTTTGCAACCTGGCAGGCAAGTGTGGGGGGGGGGGGAGAATTGTTTACGTGATTCCACGGACTCCGAGGCCCGAAAACATGAGCCTCACCAGTCTTTATGCATAATTTGATTGATTCAACAAATCCTTTGCTTGATTGATTCAAACAGTGTGGTATATCCAATAGGGGGAGGGGGCCACTCATTGGAAGCGCCAACAAGAAAAGATATCTGCGCCTTCAAAGGGGATTGTACTGTGGATGGAAAAAAGGCAGTCAGTGAAAATAAATAACGCCTTACTTAGACACAAAACATTGGCATTGCCGCTGTTCAGCTATCACTCGTTTGACCGACCCCCCCATTTTGTACTAGTTAGAATTACATAGCAGTGAAAGTGACCACAATTTTAATTCCCACCCGGTGAAGATGCTCGTCAGACAGGATGGAATCCCCAGACAAACTGTCAGTTAAACTTGCTTACCCATTAGTCATGGAGTGGAATGTATTTGAATAACCCAACTACATGTACAACAAGTACATTTCTTCTGGACACGCGCGGCCATGCATTTGCCAAGCAACCAGAGTTGATCTAGTGTCGTCCAAGGGGTCAGCGGAGGGCGTGGCGCACATTGTGCACATTTACACACACTGGTACGACGCGAAGCCATGGAAAAATGCATTTTGAGGGCCATAATATGTCTGTAGATCGACCTCGCCTGTGACTTGTACAGGCACTCAGGATCGTCCTGTGGCCCATGGATTTTTGCGAGACAAATGACACAAGCACACAAATCACACAAGATACTGCGCTCCGAGGGTTAAAAATGAATAGCGGTTTTCTCGATTTTTCTCAAAGCAGTGATCTAAAAAAAGAAAAGAAACAAGTTTGTGGAATAATACACAAAGTAAATCGCACCCCCCCAAAAAAATCGGCCAATCTTGACAAATTGCAGTACATACAAATTCTATACACTACCTTTAAAAACATATTCAGCCCCCCGTGCCTGCAGCCGACCCACCGTGACCCTAGTAAAACTCCATTTTCATCCTCGCTGTCATCGACCTCGGTTTCACATCGATTCCAAGACTCAAATTTATTCTCCCTTCCAGGTAAAATTGTACCACGGGGATACAGGATTGCAGGGGACGCCGCGCGTTGCGCTCCCCGTGTGAAAACGAAACAAAACGACCGCCAGCGGTACAGGTGGCCGTAAAAGACTGTAACCAATCACAAGAAGTGTCCGGGTCTTGTTTCGGATCGTTGGCCAATAAAATATCCCGTTTAAGACCTGTGAGCCAATCAAGGCACTCTTTACGCGATGTCATTAACCTACCAAGGAGACGACGCGACCCCGATCCGATCCTTCAATCATAACAGGTGTTAGTCATCCAAAGCAACTAGGGGCCCCATTTAAGTACCCAAAACAACCATAATCGAAATGATAGAAACACGTGTAAGTACAAGAGGGCGGTGTCCGTGCGTCACTAAGACCACGTAGTACCATTTCAACCACTCCCGCTTTCTGTATGAAATGCATGGATATAATTACCATTTTATTATCTTAGATATACCATCTGAATGTGTTTTGCCCCAGAGTACTACAAGCAAACTTATATTGTTGGGGCAACTACCCCCCCCCCGAACTCTCGTCCCCTTCTCGAAAATTGGTATTTTGGGGGCGTAGGGGGAAGGAACTGTCGCCATGCCAACCGTGGTATGTTGATATGCGTTACTTTAGTGTAGACATTGACCTTTAACATGGTGCTTGAGAGAGCTGTCAATTTCATGTATACAAAATCACTGGCGTTTGGGGAAGGGACTTCCCCTCTGTATGATTTTTACCCCCTTTTTGCCCCCCCCAAAAAGAGCCTGACAATTCCATTGTATATTATAATTCATGGAAAAAATATATTTTATCGACGCATGCATGAGGGCGCTGCTTTGATGTTGTTATACAAAGCACTCCTTGTCAGGAGAGCATAAGAACGGTACAAACATAAATCCTTCCAAATCAGAATGGGTTACATAATATTGTACACAAAATTATTGAATGACATCATATTTTTGCTCATGAATATGGAAAACATCATGTAAGCATAAAATGCAAATTGTTAAAATGTATCCCTATTACTGCTACAAAGTAGGTGCAAAGTCTTCGGAACATGTAAATAAAGTTGCGGTTCGTGTTTTTACGTCATAAAAATCGTATTACATGGTTCCCTCAGAGGCCTTTGACTCAAAAGTGGATATTGCGACTTGCAGCCCTACAGTGTTGCACGAGAAAGCTATTCACTCTGCTCCCTCAAGGCCTAGCGGGTTCTCCGGCGAAACAGGTTTAATGACCCAAGGTGATGGACGCTACCCGGACTTTTATGAAGCCGTAGATGGTGAAAAAAATTCTTTTAAGCTAAACTGAATGAAATTTCTGAATAAAAAGTCCTACGTACGACTTATATGTCGTACTTACGACTTGTCAATCGGTTAACTCGTACGTACGACTGATAGATAATATAGCTCGTACGTACGTACAGCATGTAAGTCGTACATACGAGTTATGATTCATGAGTCGTACATACAAGATATAAGTCGTACGTTCCAGATATAAGTTGTACGTACGAGTTACGATTTTATTAGTCGTATGTACGAGATAGAAGCCGTGTGTACGAGATAGAAGTCGTACGTACCGAGTTATGACTCCTAAGTTGTACGTACGAGATATACGTAGATACGAGATATAAGTCGTACGTACGAGATAGACGTCGTACGTAAAACATACAAGTCGTACGTACGAGTTAGCTCAAGGAGAAGAGATAAACAAGTTCACCATGTCCCCAATACAGCTTCGTAGACCTTCGAGTGAGACTGGAAGCACTGCTCAGATAACTAATATAACAAAGAGTGAATATCAATGCCCAGAACGTCTCTGAATTGGAGGTGAATCAACCTTTCTTTTTCGACCTTAAGGCTGTGAAATACAGAGTGTGTTTTATCAGGCTATTATTAATCATACCTCATAGGATGGATTTCTTTATCAAAGGACTATATATGAATAATCACCGTGCACTTCACCCTCTGGGCTGATAAGCTATAAAAATAAAGGAAAGATAAGGATTATAAAGGTACGTAGTAAATGTCCAACTTAAGCAGATCGACAGCTATTTTGAGGGGTGGTGACAGGAATAATTAATGAAAAAAGTTCATCTTGCTTTTTGAATGGTCGGAAATATCCCCACAACTGAAGGTCAACAGGAAGATTTGTTTATATCTCCACATCTTTTCATGGTCATTAACTATACGGCAATAATTTCAATCGACCAGTGCTTTACCGCAGAGCTCCGTTGACAATGGTTCACACGGATCTAAACATTTAAACCTTCAGACACGACAGCTGAGCTAGCTTCCAACAAAGCTCTGTTCTAAAATGAAATCCACCTTCACATGCTGACATTAAAAGTGACATGAGCAAAAGCGACGATGTCTGTTCACTTGTGGAAGTATAGGGATTCAGAAGCGGACAGAAAAAAAGTTAACAGGTGTAATAAACCGTATTTGCGGGATACCTAATTTCAGTCGTATTCCTGAACATATTATATACATTTGAAACCCTTAGTGAGTTGGTACCAGGTGATTATGAGGGGTCTGAATGAAATGGTAGAATAGAGTCTGGTCATTTAAATTTAACGTTTTCAAATGAATACACTACGTTGGGGGATCTGACTGAAATTTGGTCCCCCGCGAATACGGTCTATTTTCAGAAATTTTGCGAATGGGATACAAAATAGAGTACAAACAAAATGTACAATACCCAAAGGTAGAAAAAATGTACCGGAAATGCATCTGAA
This sequence comes from Acanthaster planci, assembly GCF_054643075.1. Lineage (NCBI taxonomy): Eukaryota > Metazoa > Echinodermata > Asteroidea > Valvatida > Acanthasteridae > Acanthaster > Acanthaster planci. The sequence continues at coordinate 12,745,625 of NC_141782.1, forward strand.
CATAGCCTAGGTGTAATTACCTCGTTTCTTGTCAGGGCGGTGTTAACCCTCTTTAGGACAATGAACTTCTAACTGTCGCCTCCTCTTGCAAGCGTGCATGTACATATCCAAAGATCCACTGGTTTCGAATTCGCGCATTCCGTCGGACGTTCACCCCCGACAGGTTTTTCCCCTGTAGGCGCAAGAACTTCTTGGAGGAAAATCATATCAAGTAATAAAACGATTTGGTCAAATTGTCACAACATACACTTGGCTGGGCCGGGCTGCGTCGCGCGCCACCCACCGCGTTGACACCAAATACGTGGGGATAATTTTGTTTTCTTTTGATTATGATATGGATGTATAACATCGCGGCGCTCCGGTGACCGAGCGTGTCTGTTCGTTGGGGGATGTTTCTCGTCAAGGCGCGCCTCGCTGGAACACCCCCTTCGCTCGCAAGGCTCTCAATCGCTCGCTACGCCCCTTGGCGACTGCAGAGCACCTGTCTCGCTCCCCCTAAACTATACCCTAATTGCTTACAGGTCTTCCCCGTGTTTTTGGAGTGCGTTACCCCCCGACAGTGGCCCGCAGGCTCCAGGGTGACAAGCGGATATCGTCCAGTGGTTTATCCTCCCTGATGCAGCGAGGAAGTAAACGACTGCATTACACGACTCTCATTCTGTGCTCACACCGTCTGTCCCTACATTCACTTCTGCATGTAGATTACAACGGCTCATAAATGTAAAACAAACAATAAAGGCTTTCTATTTTGTATTGGATCTAAAAAGCTTTATGCTTTATAAGGAAACAGACACACGGACTTGTAAAACACGATAGAAACCACCGCAGTAAATGTGTCGTAACAAGAAAACAACTACCTCCCGTCATATTTTGATCATACACAAGACGTGCTTAAACGCGAAAAAAAATCGTTTCAACTAAAATGTTAGAAAGGACAGTGTTCAAATATAATCAATTTGAATTTTATGAAAGTTTGACCACGTCTATTTTGCTTAGCTGTCACCTCTTAGAACAGGTCAGTCTGCAGTCTCTCTCTCGATGCTGATCTCACTTGACATTCACAGCTACCACGTTGCTGTGAGATCAAGTCTCAGTCTTGCTCTTTTTGTGCTTGTAATTTCAAGCTACAGTTATAGTTTACAACGTGATAAAATTACTCTCATGCATTGTATTCCTTTACACTACATGCGCAGTTTGTCCAATGACTCATCTCATCACGGACGAATGTTCAAAATACCATTCTCTTTCCTCTCAGGGTGCGAGCTACTCAGTGCTCCACAAGCAAGCCACATGCCACACATTTTATATCATACACTAGAACCTCTCGCATATACATGTATCGTTTTCCGTCAACTTGTAATTGCTCTGAACACAGTGACATGTATGTGATGCTAAAGAGACGTATTGTCCCCTGTCAATAGTATGGCGAACTCGACAAACTAGAAGGCGGTGACTAGACTATGGAAACAGATGATAATATTCAATCACCAGAAGGCCCTAGAAAAAGTAATTCATCAGCAAAATTGGTTACAGTTTTAAGTAGTTTGCAACTTTAATTACGTTGTTATGCTTCCCCAGAAACCCAACTTCTCTTTCCACCAAAACGGTCTTCTGAAGTATTCGCAAAACGACAGCCATGAAACACGATTACACAAATCCCTAACTATACGTCTGAAGTATTCTATTATAAACACGTGTATCACACACTAGAGATGACATGAGGGCCGAGAATTTTGGTCACGTCGAGTTTCATCTTAGCCTTGACGTCATGCGCCGTCTCCCGCGAGGATGGGATTCTAAGCCCAACCTCCTATTACTACTGTGCGCAGTCATCCCACCGTCTCCTGGGGTAGTAAGACCAACACTGATTGACAAGAACACTGCATCGTTAAACGTCACCGTGAAGATTTACGTCATTTCAACAGGTTATGAAAGCAAAACGGCCACATAATAAACAACCTGTTGATATTTTGACGACTGTAACGAGAGACTACATACAAAGCTAAAATGTCAACAGAGATGTGCGCAGGACAAGCCGACATTTCAAGAGAGTTCGCAACCTCAGCGGTTCTCTTCTTTTTTCCCGCGCGAGGTCGGCAGTCAATCGATCCGTCAAGAATAACCACCTGCGTCTTCTCTGTCGATTCTTCAAAATGTCACAAAAATTTAACACTTTGTCCAAGAAAATGTCAATTTGAACGAGGGGCCGAATCTGAATTGCCGTCGTTGTCAAAGAGTGAACGACATCTTTGAATGGGCTGAAAGCGCTCGCGCTAAACTTAGGATTAAAAGGCCATCCTCGTATGTGCCATTCGAGGAGGAGGGTTTTCTAATCCGTCCATAATGACTGGAACGAAGATGTAACATTAAGCCAGAACAATGGACGCGATACCCGAACTCAGGGCTCAGGCGTCCGCTAGTGCAGTGTTCCAGGGGGTCGTGCCTCGGATTCCGACATCGGATCTCCACTGACATTTACGGATCCGCCGTAGTCTTTCTTCCTTCGGTTTTACGCGGACCCCCAAAGAATAAGGCATACACGCAACGGCTTCTAAACATTCCCGGCCTCAACGCTTTATATTCTTCTACTGAATTGAAAAGAAAAGCAATATTCACAGAAAACCTCTCTATTTCACCTGGCTTTAAGAGACTAGGGATAGTTGGTGAAACCAAATGTTCTTTTTTTTTCTGTTCATAGATAACCCCGATGTCCGACCATTGCAAGAGTCATTCCTGTTGCTAGGTGGCTAAAAGATTACCACGTCGCAAAAAATACTCGAAAATACCAGTGCGTAATTTCGCGAAAAGGTCTTGAAATCAATACTATATACGCGAATACAGAGAATTCGCTTTGATGACAAAGTGTGAAATCAGTCACTCTGGATTTTATTTCCAAGTTGATGTTTTACAGTTCAAAATCGAAACGCAACCTCCGCGTGTATACCCAAGATGAGCATATAAGAAGTGTATTTATATAACAATTTATATAGACAAAGGCTTGTTGGAATATACGGACAATTTTGTACAATGACTACCAAAACCATGAACTTCACGTTTAAAACGTCAACTGGTTGGACCATGCACATTGCTAAGGGATAAAATCAAACAGCCCATGACAAGGCTTGCAATTTATCTGAAATTAGACTGACATATACGAATTACACACAAATATTAAGAAAACAACGCCTTCTTAGGCCAAAAAAGTCTCCGGTTTCTGGTCACCGGGCGCGTCGCCGTAAACCTGCGCATCAGCAAAATAAAAAAAGTTTTTAATTTAGTATAAAACGATACCCAAAAGTTGCCAAATTTAATCAATCAATTAATCAACTTGAATCCTGCTACTGCGTAACTTTAACGTGTTTTTGATGGGGTACGGTTAAATAATATGTACAGTAAAAGAGTCCCGCGAGTTTCCCATGCATTAGTCGAGCACTCTTTTTCAGATAACGTCACTCCTTTCTGTATTATACATTTACATCTGGAATTACCAGACAAACGAGGTGATCTTATGTCCTGTGTACATGTACAAGCTGAAAATGCTTTTAAACAATAAAAGTGCCGGGGCCAGTCTATTTTAGTGTTAGTATAGCGACCCGAGGTACGTGTGCATGCAGTCGCGAAGGACATCCCGCGTTATACGTAAATCATTTCCAGAAAAAAATGAGGGAAAACAAAACCGCGTCGCTGCATCACTTTTTGGAGCCAGCTCCTGACCAGAAACCGGAGACTTGTTATTTTTTTCGGCCTTAGAGATCTTTCAGGAATGTATACAAAAACGTACAGAACATCGCCTTTATAAGGCGTTCTTTAGGAAACCAATCTGAGTAGACGGACGGTAGTATACAGTGCGGAAAATTACGCAGTGTTCATAAACATTTCATAAACTGTTTCATAGCTGAAATAAATTGCTGATTTCTGTAGCAGTGGTACGCTACAGCATGGAGAAAGGAGCGACATCATCAGCATATTGTCGTCATCAGAGCGTCCATTTTGTGTTTTTAATTTGATGCGAACAAATTTCCCATCAATCAAACAATATAATGTGTTTAATATTGCCAAAGCGTATGGGGTTAATTCAAAATGATGTGTTGTATGCGTGCCTTCACAGCTGTCATACATGTACATGAAATGCAAATAAATGGTATTACACAATAAGCAACAGCAGCTTTGGTAATACGCAACTACAGCGTTGTGATTGAGTGTCTTCACGTATCTAAAACCACGATACGCACAGTTATTGTCTCAATTTCTAATTTGGAGAGGCTGGAACAAAAAGAGGGTGCCAGGGAGGCGGAGGACCGACCGCATCGATGAGCGGAAAAAAATCCAAAAAGGGACCGGTGTGTGTGTGTGATGGCGGGGGGTACGGGTCTGATAAGCGAATTGCTGGTTCGTGTTGGTCAGCTGGGCGCGAAGGGGCGATAAGGAGCGGCTATCAAGGTGGTTGACTGGCAGGTCGGGCCTGGCGAGCTTCTGCCCCCTCGACCGGGGCCAGTCCTCCCTTCCTTCAACGCCAGCTAGAAGCCGGTGGACCGGCCTTTATCAACCCTCCAAACCCATTGTTGTCCAGCTGTATTGTGCGGGATTACACTGATACTGTCAGGAATTACGAAATGAACCCAACTTAAGCCCACTATCTTGTGTGTTGTAATAGTCGCGATATTTCAAAAAATGACCAGATTAAATGGTTCTCGGCGTGTTAATCACAGTTTTAGTGTTTTACTGGGGATTGTCCTGTAAGAGGATTTCGTGAACTCGTTTTTGCTTGGCTTGTAATATTTTATCAGTTGGTAGCTGGTTTTTTTTGGGGGGGGTTATTAAAATGATCACAATAAACAGGTGATCTGCCACCCACATCACACACAAACACAGATAGACCGTGGGCGTTAAGCTGAACCGATATGATAAGAAGACACAAGTAATTCCTTGTTGTCAGAGGCAGATAATGCCTTGTCGGGAGCAGTGCATTTGACCTCCCTTCAAATGACGGGGAGGGGAGGGGGGTAGAAAACAGATGATTGACAGCCCGTCACCGGCTGTATGAGCAAACATGACGAGAGGTGCTTATCGCAAGCCGCACGGATCCCGTTATCGAACCCTGCCTAATAATGCCAGGGCCCCGGTTGGTTGCGGGCACGCTCAAGTGCCGTGCGCGACCCGACCCCGCCATGAAGTCCGGGGGCCGGGACAGCTTACCGCATGAATTTTCGCTGAGGCACGGCGGCCGATTTATGGCGACCGGGCGGGAAAAAACGACCGATGTCCCCGCCACTTCGCGGGCGACGAGAGCGTCGATGATGTTGATGATGGCGGCATCGTGCATGGGTCCATTAGAACCCGTTACATCTCGCTGTCAGCACGACACGAGCCGCGCACAAAAACCATGGGAACTCATGCACTCAACTCGATCTGCGGAATATGATTAACGGACATTAATATCGAAAGGTTCGTGTGGGCTCTTGGCTACATCCAGACACGAACCCCGAGTAAATTGACTACCTCGTGCTCGACACATGTTCTGCATGTAATGATCTTGGCTTAGGTACATGACACCTTGTGCACGGACCTGTCAAGAATCCGGGACCAAACAAGGCATGAAATGGCTTCTGGAATTAGAGGACAATTCTTCTCATGATTCACATCATAACAAAAGCAGGTTTGGGTATTACCACAAGAAGATGTCCAGTAACACAGCCCAGAATCTACTTGATATTTCCTCTCGGCTATTTTCAGAAATAGCAAGACAAATTTAACTTAAAATGTCGCTCCTTACAAATTTCTGGTGCGTGTGCAAACTACACTGTAACAGTCTAACATGAAGCAGAAAACATTACTCTAAATGCAGTACATGACAACATTACACGTTACATATATACTGATCTTTAACTCTCAAAAGGAAAGCCACAGTTCTCAGCCATTTCTTTGACAACTCACATCTTGAAACAAGGACAAGCGAAATGCAAAATAAGCAACTTGGCTTCTAATTGCAAAGTAGAACGTACTGCACACAGAACAGCTTCAAATTCCTTGCGTCCTTTTGCGAGTGCATTCTCACCAACAAAAAACGAGGAGGCTGAACCGCCAGCAATTTTTTAAACACAACATGCTGAGGAAATCGACTTGAATAAAAGCTATAATCGGGGCTCTTGTCGATTCTTTCAAAGGAATATGAAGTCCAACACTTCAACAGGGGAAGCTTTCTTGAATGAGGAAGACTAGCCTCCTTTCAAGAACCATTTCCTCTCAGAAGAGTATATGGGTATCCTCAGACAGTTATTTAATAAGAAAAAAGTGCCACCACCGAGCAAAAACGTCGCACACGCGACGGTCCCGTACATACTTTCAATATGATTCATGCGTAAGGCCTACTCAGCGCAGGACGCGCGAACAGCGCGCCCAAGGTCTGTTTCCCTTGTCCCCAGCCAGCTTCACCACCCTCTACAGCCTTGTTAGATGGGCTCATTTCTCCGGGGCTGCAAAACGAATTTTTTTGAATCCTTGTTAGATATTTGAACACCAAACTCAAGTCAACTCTTCTGCACGAGCCCCAAGACGGGCACATAGAATATGCACATTGATGAAAGCAATAATTCGCCTGTGAAGCTTTGGAACGTAAAAACTGTGTATCCTTTAAAACTTTAATAACTGACGTTAGCCCGTCTCTGCGTTCTGAGCAAAAACGGTTTGTTGGTCCCAATAAAGGCTTCAACTCCTGAGCTAGAACCCGAGAGGCGATTAATCAACAAATCGAAAATAAATCAGAGTACAGTTGGCCCTGTATGAGAGGGAGACGCAGAATCGAAATGGATTCAAAGTAAAAAAAATGTCTTGATCAAATGCAGTCGACCAAAATTCATTATCACCATTTTCAACTACATACAACGACTTGAAGGACAGCGCCCTCATTGTTCGTTTTGGTTCCCCACCGGAGACGACTGCGGCACAATTTACAAGCGACGGATTTGAACAATCTAAGATGCAGGCAAGCTGTGGAAGGTTCAACAGAGAGACATCTGCCGAAAACAGGAGTGGATCTTGACAAGACCACTTGTACGTAACAACAGAAACCTGACGAGCCCACACAGTACCTACTAGATGAAAATTGACCTACAAAGGAGCAAAAAACCACAAACAGAATCTTAATGAAAAATCCCCCCTTGACAATGCCGCCCGTACAATGTAGGCGGCGATTCCATCTCCGAGAAGAAGATGAAGTCATACTCCGCGCAGGAACAATTATTGTTTTGACTTCTGAAAAGCCGGGGCGGCATTTCCCCCCTCATTTTCTCCACTTCTTCAGGTCTCGAATTAAGTCCGTTTGGGAATGGGTAATAAGCCGCCTGGCACGGGGCGATAAAAATGTGGACGGCCCCGGAGCTTTTATTGTTCCCCTGTCACAAATCGTCATCTATCTGCCCGTCAGGGGCGGCCCATCGCCCGGTGCTTCACGCAATGTTCCATTGGCAACTTGTCTGGTGTTTCAACCGTGAGGCCCTTTCATTTCATATGACTCTCACACCGTCTCTCTTCTCTCGGTTTTTGGCCAGCGGGCTCTTGCGATCTCCATCAAAAGAATGAAGTACCATGGCGAGGGATTCTTTTTCCGGTTTTGTTCAGACGCGTGTTCGTGACGGTATTTAGGACAGGAAACTGCGCTGGATATTCAAAACGGTTCGCTCTGTCTCTTTTCTCTGGCCTTCCCCCCTTTTTTCTGGGCAATGAAAGAAGCGACCGTGTGAGGCGATGTGGACCGCAATAAAATCTTGCTGCTGTTCGAGAATTCGCACTGTCGCTCATATCGAAATGAAGGAAAAAGGGGGTCTTCTGTGCCGTAAAGTTTGCAAAATACATGTAGACTCTACAACGTTCCAGTCTGAGAAACCAAAAACGGATTCTATTATCCAGTTGATGACTGGGTGGTTTTCAATTTCGCGTTTTCCCGCGCGCGTCGAGGCACGGCAGACGTGTATGAAAGAACAACACAGCACGAACATTAAACACGGCACGAACAGTTTTGTTTGTATCACTCTGCTGTTGGACATGATATTGTGGAACTGCGGTGGGGAGAGGATGAGGCGTTTGTCTCTGTGGGCGCCGGGCTGGAGGGGAGCCCCGCGGGCTCAGGGGAGATTTCCGCGGTGCAGTCTTCGAATCTGGGCGCGAACCCCTGTCGGAAACAAAAGAGAAGGGGGAGGAGTGATTCGGTAGAGCTTATGTTTACGTTTTTGCGGAGGCTCAATTAATCAAGCCTCTACGTGAATGCAACAGCATGTGGAACCTTACCCCCGACAAGTGTCCTTTTGTGTGGACTTTTCATAATGTCTTCGAGAGCCGAAACTCCTGTCTACTGATTTCAGTTTAGCCACTGCAGGCGTGCTGTCAGAGAAAGGGGCGGGACTGGGGAAGCGTATGTACACCTTGAACTCGTTCTGCCCCCAATTAAAGTACAACACCTCCAATATTCCTTTCTGTTTAATAGCAGATGCTAAAAGTTGTTTTTAATCGCAGATTAAAAAATGAACCCAAAATTTTGTTTTTAAATTTATCAACTTCAGGCCAATTAAACAATTTTCTTTTTCAAAGAAAGAGATTAAATGTCATTTTGTTAAACCAGAACTGCACTTGGAACAAAACTGACACTGTAGAGCGCAGTTAAAGTTATCTTGAGCAGGAAATGCGAAAATGATACAAGCGAAAGAATGAGACAAGGAAATCTTACGCAAGCGGGTAGGCAGTGTCTTCCTTATAAAATAGCCCCCTCTATAGGCTCTTGCACTTCGTAAGCAAATAGCATGGAGGGAGCACGTGTCTTGCGTTTTTGTTTTATATATTCTTTTTACTCCTTCCACCGCATCAGGGGACTCCGTAAAACGGTGAAGTGCTCTTTGGAAATGGCCATGATAATGGAGGAAATCGCATCTGATTGCACGAGATGATTACTCTTAATGCGGGTGGATGGGACATTACATTGGAAAACTGTACGCACACTCCGTGGGAAAAGGGGGAAGGAAACCATCGCGATGAATTTCAAGACATGCACTCTCCCCCCCCCACGATCGTGACTTTGGCTTCTGCATTAGCTGCAAACACGTACCTTTCGAGCCGCTCTTTTTGTATATTGTCAGATAGAGTCCAAGACTTGTACTCAATGGATCAGATGAGTGGTTGGGGAACAGGCAAAATGAGCCATTTGGTCGGCATCATAGTTAACAGCAAATCTAATATCACCCCCAAAAGTGAGGACTAACTGGTTGGAATATGGGCAAGTAAACTGCTAGGCCATACGTGACCATGTTTTCAGGGCTTGCGAGGGATAAAACACGGGGCTGCGAGGCCAACTCTTGTTGCTTAATAACAAGGGAAAGGACAAAGGTATAAACGGCCATCCATAAATATGCATTGATAAATTAGGTAATTCCACAAGAAACACAGACGACATTTTTTTCAAAGTACATGTAATCCTTTGAATTTCATCACCTGACTTGAGAAGTCATCGTACTGGATAGAGGTATAATTCAAAGCCTTTCCTTGAAAATTTCAACCAAACTGGGAAAAATGTATCATTAAATGCCAGCCACGCGGCAATACTTTTGAAAATGGTGTTCCGACCAGCAGTGCCAAAAGACACCATTCCATTGAGATGACATTCAAGCACTTGCAGTTTGCGCATGAGCTGCAGGTAGGCGGCTGTTTCCTGTGTGCTTGGGGGGGGGCTGGCACTGTCACTCTTGCCACGTCGTTGACGGCACGGGGGGGGGGGAGAAGTTAAAGCATCACTCAGACGGCACGGGGATTGCCAACTAAGCCCTCACTAAATTCTGAAACACGGCAAAGGTTACTGCAGGTGAATTTAAATGTTGTTATTTCAGCTTTCAAAACGGCCTTATTTACCCAGTGGAAGAGCGTGTTTCCCCCGCAGACGTACATGGCCGGCCCCTCCAAGAACAGAGCTAGGGTCAGTGAACGCCGCGTGATGAGAAGGGGAGTTCTGGTCGAGGGTGGTTTGTTCGATTGGACTTGTCTGCAGAGGAGAGAGGGAGAGATTTCCCCCTCTCCTTTCGTCGTTCTTTTGTTGTGGGTCGAGCAGCCATTTGTACACCTGCAATCAGCCAGTTCTGCTCATGACACGTGATAGTCTTGCGAGTCCGTAGCCCGCAGCGGTCCATCCAGCACCATTTTGTCCTCCTTTTTTGTGTAACTGCACCTATGGCTAGGGGCGATGACAACAACACAGGGGATAGAGAAAGAGAAAGACTGGAGGAGAGAGAGAAGGAGACCAGGGGAAAAGAAAAAAAAAACTTTGCTTGATTCGATTTCCCACGCAGTGGCTGGCACGAAAGCTGACGGGGATAAATCTGGGTCCGGCTGCCTAAATATCGAACTGTATTGATTCCCGCCAAGAAGTAATAAGCATCGTGCACTGCCCGTCAAAAACCGCTGCTGCGCTGTCGTTGTGAGGCCTCTCGTGTTGCTTTTCGAGCCAAGCCCCTGCCCGATGATGACGATGATGGTGATGATGACGCTCAGTGGACGGTCCCACGGCGAGCGTCAAGCTCAATTTGAACGGGGGTGAGATCTAGCGGTGAAGCGCGAAAAGAAGAAGTGGAGGAAAAATTGACACAGCCCTTCCCACCAGGAGATGTCAACATGCTCATTAAGACGACGCAGACGGTTGTTTGACGTCCGTGTCTTCACGGGTCATCTTGTTATCTCGTCAGTTGCAACTACCCATGAAGTTATGATGCTGAACAAGTTTGGTGCGGCAGTGGTGGTGGGTGCGATGAGGGGGGTTACTTGCAATCTCGCACCCTGTCATTCAGCGTCCAATTTTGCCGATTTTGACGGGCCTGTCAATAGGCTACAGCGTGTTCCTTGAATGCACCATTTCACCTTTTGTCTAGCGCTCAATACCCCGTTACTGGAGGAAAACATATATAACATTGACGGCTAACACTCCCATTGTCCACCCCGATGACATTGTTTGATCGGTAGACCGACAACCCGTGTTCCTTTATAGACCACCCCCCCTCTTTTCAGAAGGGAAACAACAACCCCAGAGAAACGCCCGGTGGCCATGCATGCAGCGACCGTCTTTTCTTGTGCGATTCCCGTGTATCGGATGCCAGTAACAGGGACTGACTGGAGGGGTGAGCATACCGTATTCCCAGCCCCCCCCTTTATAAGCCGGCCCAATTTCGGGGTGTTTGCCGAGCCTGGTCACAAACACCCCGCCAACAATGATGGCGAGCGGGGTCTTCGACCAGAGTGTTAAGGAACCCAGTCACTCGCCAGCAAAATTCTCGTCACCACCTGAGCGTGCTAGCCTAGGTCTCTCCCCCCACCTCTTACAGGCCGTCTGTTCAGAAAACAAGGTCAAGACTCTAGGGCGCACACAATGCCCGGACATGAATAGTGAAAAAATAGGACAAGCCAAGTCATACGTTTACAGTCTGCTCTCAAAGTGCCTGGTCCTGAATTTACAGAGATTAATTCTGAACACAAGTTAATTGGGATAGCCGCAGTCCCTGGTTCACTAAATGGATATTTTACACGTGTTTTGGTGCTATTTTCAACACGTGTTGATTTTGTTGAGTGATCTGAAAAATGGGAGCAATTATTCCCTGAGCATTAAACTCGATTCTCTTGGAAACCTAGAAGCTTTTATGTTAACTTAAGGGAAAGTAAAAACATCAATGTTTCTTTTATTTCCACTTCAATCTTTTGTCTGTGTTGAATTCAATAAAATGTACAAACACATGTCAGAGTTTGGCAATAAAACGATCCACTTGATTCCAGCTGAATATTTGCATGAACAAAATGCATGGTAAACACCTCACATGCTATTCGGGGAAGAAAAAATAAAGCAGGACGAAAGCTCAAACAAACCCAAGAAAATAAATTGAATCTAAAAGTCTTTACTTTAAAAAAAACCACACACAAAAAAAGTTTCTGGCGTTTCTATGATGACTTAGTACATGTGGATGTCTAATCCGTAGACACATTTTCTCGAAAAAAAAAACTACAGATTGTGTCAACTCCCATATTTTCAGGTTTTAGAATGATGATTAATACTTGCCGGAAAACAATTTACCAAAGCTAACATTTTGAATTGGACAACATTTAAGAAAATTGTTGCTTATATAATGTAATTTCTAGAGCCTACATTTCCCTGTACGTTGTTTCCTCTTGTTCCCTCTGTCTTCAGTTAACAAGTGGAACAGACTTTTCGTGCTGCTTTAAAATCTGACCAAATATGAATTAGGCCTATTGCAGACAATGGACGGTTTTAGATTACGCACACGCTATTTACAGAGTAAAATGGCATTTAGGCAATCCCTCTCGCCAGTGAAGGGTAAATTAAATTATGATCAATTTACAAGGCGAAGAAGAGGCTAGAAAACAGAAGCACAACCCCCACAGCAGTGTACTGAAAGCGTATCTCTTGGGAACGCAGTGCCCGTTGTCACCGTTTTGAAGGGAAAGCGCGGGAGAAATATCGGATCTTCGGGTTTCGGTGGGCTCTTTCTCATCATGACGATTCCTGATTGGCTCTAATGAACGAGCAGCCATGGCTAAAATTCCGAAATGAAGGAAAATGCTATTAAGGGAAGGCATTCGCCGCGAGATCCCCCTTTCTCTCTGTTTACTCGCCGGTAATAAGCTCCATCTTCATCGCTGGCCACCATTTAAGGGGGGGGGGTTGTTAAGACACATCGTGGTTTGACGAAAATCAGACTTGCCAGGAGCTATCTGCTGGTCATAGTTTTTAGGAAAACCTGGGGTACTTAAGCGTCTCCAATCGTAGCTGCAAGCGAAATCGTGCATCTTCACGCTTCGATACAGCTCTCAACGGCTAATGCGGGCTTGTGACTAATGTGATGGTATTGGACCCAGTGGGGTGGGAACGCGTGTGGGGCATTTTATAAGACTTTGGGATATTGCGCCGTATTAGGAGTCTGAACACCGGGCGAGAGATGATTTTGATGCGGTGTGACACGGGCGGTACGCTTCAAACGGTGGCCGCTAAACTTGCTTAATAAACGCGGGGCAGTGCCGAGACAAGAGTGGAAAACCATGTACTTGCAAATTATGATCACTGTCAAATCCCCGATCCGTGAGCCGGGCAGTTGGTGGCGATTGAAGAGCTCGGCCCCGCAGAAAAGGCCAGAAGATTGTTGGCTGTCATCCGAGTTTGAAGACCGTTTCCAGTTTTTAGTGTCACACATTTTGTTCAGTCAGTGCTGAATTGGTTGATATTGGTGCCGTGTCTCTGTGCTGTACGGTGAGGAACAGCCATAGCAGTTTGTGACAAAATTACCCCGCGGGCGAAATGAGGCGAACTTGCAGGAGCAAGTCGCGTCTAGTAAAAGTTGATGCGTCGGTGTGATTGAATGGAGAAGACTGCGTGATTTGAATTAAGCACTTCGGGGAGAACATAGCAAATCCATCAGTCGCTCGTGGTGTGACCGTGCAGGCACAGCCGGCTCCAAGGCCTGACCGGCCGGCTTGTGTCGTGCTTAGGACCGTGGTTGCCATACCCGGGAAACATCCAGCGTCCAAACCCAAGGTGCGCACATAAAGACTGGATCTCGGCACGGAGCAAAAACATTAGCTGGGTGAATCAAGCTGCATGCGCGCATCCAAACTGCCAATTGTTGGCGAGAGGAAAACTTGGCCTAATGAAGAAAACGCGCCCATCCATCAATTGTAATTTAATATTGGATGATTTCAACGGTAAACGGCAAAATAAATGCCGCGCAATTCTGTAGAGCCGGCTAATTGAAAAGCGAAAAGGCCCAGGAGCCCCCGCGCCGCGCGCGCACGGCCGGGCTACACGGACCCTACTAATGTAATAAACATTAGGATAGGCAGGAACTATAGCATTGCGGTGGCGCGGCTTTTGTGTAGCGTTTTGTTTGCAGCACGGGGATACACTTGTAAACAATAATTAGACGAGAGTGGTTCGTCGCACCGAACAACGACTAAATGACTGGGTTTCTCTCATTGGTCATTTAAAGATGAAAATCCAAACCCATTGTAATAATGAATGGAATGGATTAATCAAGCGTGCGTAGAAAGAGTGATACAAGCAGGTAATAGAGCCGAAGTTGACTCATTCGGAGGTTAAAAAGGAATAACGATCTCTACATTATCCAGGGTGGGCCATACAAACAAAACGTCCATGTATGGGATACCTCACCTATTACACAACAGGACCCGATCCAACGAAATAAGTTTTAAGGCCTATCTTCAATTTTATTTCATTTTTTTTAGTTTGCACTAGAAAGACTAAATAAAGCTCTTCGTTTTTATACATCGCTAAGTTTGAGATCCTGTCAAAATATGTGGGCTGATGGTTCCTATTGAGAAAACATTCTTTTCAAGGTCCTTAAATCAAAAGTTTTATTTTATTTGGTCCGTTCGTACTGACACCCTTCATTTCTCAACGAAGGTCCTGAATCCATCATCTTCGAATGGGCAGTGCTGGCGACGGCTGTTCACAATGGCTCGAAAGGGACGAAAACCGTAAAGCTGTAGGCACGAGACACTGAATTCAGATGCGATCTGACATCAGAGCACTGTGGGAAACTGCGTTAGTGAGTAGGCCAACAAAGGACACTGTACGGGAGGCAGAGGTCGGAGAGTTGTCCAAAGCCGTGAAATTTTGACGACATAACACGGAAAAAAATCATCCGTTGAAACGAAACATAAGTTGAACTATATATAGATTGTACATTGGGGCTGTCTGACTTGAACGCTGTAAACAAGAAGGGTGGTCAACGCGTGTAACTCGCGCTTTTTCATGTTTCATCCAGCAGAAATCATCATCATGTAGAATTCGCACAGTTCCTTCCACAGGCTATTTTAGTCGCATATTAAGGGGCCGGATTTCCCGCAGAAAAGCGAATTAATTCGGGTCTCAGGTTCCAAAAATCACAGTTTCATCCCCGAAACATATGGCTTGTCCATTAAAACAACGGAAATCCCACTACTCTGATGACGCTGGGGGAACGTGCTACACCTCCTCCACGTCAGCACCAACGGGGAAAATATGAAAGTCACCCGAAATAATCCATGTTCATTATGACCTTATCATGTCTTGGGCAGACTGTTAGACACGATAGTACTGTATGTCCACATCATGGTGACACAAGAACAATAACATTGTGAGATTTCCAATTTTGATTTATTAAGTGTGCCATTATCAAAAAGTGCACTGAATAGAATAATGTAATAACGCAATTTCCTTTGAGATCACAGGAAAGGCAGCTGCACCTACGTATTTCCAGTAGAATACTGTAAAATCTAACTGATAAAACACCTAAAAAGTTCACTGAGGGCCTACACCATGATCATATTATATTCACCATTCTGCTACCTTTTGCTTTGCATTGCATTAATGAATAAAAAGTGGTACTAAAATGGATGTTATAAATAACGCCCTATTCTTACAGGAAATGAACTGTTGAGAGACCAAGGGGATTTTTAAAACCGATTTATTTTGGATTTTCCCTCTGCATTACATGAAGAGAAATCGACACCACCGTCACCGATCCATACATGATATTGTGGACTGACGGTATGACGATTTTCCTCAGCGGCCAGAAAGGTGAGGGACTAAGTTTACTCCGCGAAATGCTCGTCACATAGACGGCATTCCGGCCTGAAAGCTGTAACCATCCGCTTTGTTTTTGGTTCGATTCGTCGCGACGCCTGACCGAGGTTGGGCGTGCGCTATAAGGACACACAACATGAACGCGCCGCGTTAGCGTGGACCGAGTGCTCGGCCTAAAACGCTTCCCTAATGCGTCTTTTATTGATGAGCCCACAATTAGGTTGAAGTGGTCTCAAGTGCTGCTATTGTCTGGCGGCCGTAAACCGTCTGCACGAACCGTTTTAGGCCTGGCCGCGTGTGTAGGCGCTGTGCCGGGTGCTATATCAGTCAAACCAATTTTTTTTTGTACTGCTAGACACCCCCCAAAGAAAATCAAGGAATGCTTTCGAGACTTGAACGTGGCTCTGTATTATAGCTCTAGTCGTAGGTGATCTCTGTTGCATTGCGGAAAAGCTTGGCGCTGGCGTGGCTCAATTGCAAAGCATTTGCACCACCTTTATTCTGCTACACGATTCAAGAGCTTACCATCGGGGACATGAATGAGGGTAGTGCTCAAAAAAAGTCGACGCCACAGGATTTTTTTTAATCAGAGTTGTGATTGCAGGAGGTTTACTTTAGATCAGTCGGTTATGTTTGCATGTCCCGGTTGTATGTATGATTGGCACCCTCTGCAGTATCATTTGGAAGTTCCTCTGCCACTTTTTGTTGCGAGGCTTGTAGAAACTTTGACAAGTTCCTCTGTTTTTAAGATTACATGTAGTTCTTGTAGACCCAGAGTTCGTGCCTTACGACCTGCGTAGACCCCATGTTTTAACCGTTTTCATTTGTTAATCACGATATGTTTTAATGGACAGGTTTGTGGTCATCGTATGGGCTTTGATCACATCACATGAAAGACTATACATGTTGTGCCATTACCGTGGCCACAATCATTGACCAGTCAGTCTCCAGCCCCGGGGGGTTGAAAGAGCTGGGTTCCGGACGAACCTCCAACAAGCGCACAGTGCAGCACCGAATATCCATGTACATGTACATGTACTGGAAGCAATGTTGGTGCCACAATGCAATGGTACCGACGGTGTCTTGTGCGATGCGTGTGAAAAACCATAGATCTTACCTGGGGCCAATGGTCTTCTAGCTTTCTTTTGTCGTTCACGTGGGGAGACTATTTATGTAGCAGACCGTGAGTCCGAAGTGGCCCTTCTAACATACCCGCAGTTCCGTGATCCAACGGTGTATTTTACCGAACTTTGGCATCCAGCACGAGATCCCAGAACATGGAGAACCACGGGCAGACACACTGCAGCCCATGCTTCACTACAAGTTGGAGCCATTTGTCTTTGGCTCGCATGTGATTGCCTGTTGAACGTCTGTTCTCTTCACGAATGCAGGCATTGTTGACCGCATCGTTTTGAGCATTTCTTCAAGACAATGACGGGATCACTGTAAGAACCTAGATCTGGACGTTACCATGGATGTAACGTGTACGCAGAGAAACATATGCATCCTGGTTTGTTCTTGTGGGGGGGGGGCTCTTACCAAAGGCCAAGCACTTGTGACACAGAGGTCGTAATACATGTCGGGGGACAACGTGACTCGGATCTCATAGGCGGGGCTGCAGGAAAAAACGGGGGGGGGGGGCTCTGTGAGCAGCAAATATAAAGCTATTGACTATCGTTATCCTGAAGACAGAGATATGGTGATAAGATCGAAATGGTGCAGGTTCCATTAAAAAAGGGATTTCGAAGGATTTTCAGATCGACAATTCTTAAGACTCTGCCAAAAACGTAGTTACAATTCAATCGGGGTTATTCTGACTTAAAAAGAACGTAGTTATAACATGCAAACAGGTAATAATAATTTGCTGTCAAACAGATGGGTGTCCTTGTTACATGGGTAACTTTTACCGTCTGTCATGGCCTGTAGAGTAGGTCATTTACTCTGTAAAGATAACACACTTTTGTATTTAGCCTTGCAAGCTGTGTAACAATGTCAATTTGGAATCCACATGCAGGGAAATAGCTTTCTATTTTTATGGAACCCATGTAACAATTGACACCGTCACAAATTGTGCCCCAGCCTCATGGAATGACCCAGATATTAAAACAAGGGAAAAATACGCAGGATGTATAGAAGGTAGCGATCTTTATACCGAGACGAATATCGAGCTACGCGTGTAAGATTTGCTTCAGTTAAAATCGTCACAAATACACATCCAATGTCTTTTCCCCGACGAGAATCAACCTTTTCTTACGGAAAAACGTCTATATATTTTCTTACCACCATCCGTGAATTTATAAGGGAAACAGGCAGCTAGGCACATAGCCCATCAGAGTGCTGCACGTTTTGTGTAGGAAGCTTGGGAAGCGATAACCCTAATACAATGGCCAAGAAGGTATGCAGGAGTTTTGGTTTCAATACGCATTAGTCTTTCTTCATAATTTTCAATGTAAAAACATCATGTTCTATTTTCAAGTAAAAAGAGGAGCCTTTATTTGTCTTTTTGGACGAAGTGGTTTCTTGATGCGATGCTTTGATGCATTTTGCGGTAGTGTTTGCATTGGTGGGAGAAAACCCGGAAAAATGGTATAGGGATTAGATGTTTTCTGACAACGCTTAGGCCCCTATGCTATTGAGGTATGTGAAATTTGAAGGGAGATCCGATAGTATTTTCATAAGCTTTTTTTTTTTACAAATACATGTAGTGGCATTTGGAGGAAAATGTTTGACACGCCCATTGACGCTTTTGACAATAGTGGCTTTCCGTATTTTCAGTCTGAACAACAACAACAACAGGAGCTTTATTTTTTTTCTTTTTATGGAATTTATTGAACGATTTTCCCATTTTATTAGTTCAATTATTTCCAAAATTTACCTTCAACTCTGGAATTATATATCGCCAGGTGCCTGGTCACGTGCGCAATAACCTATTCTAAGCCTTCCTACAGTGAAATAATCTCATGCATTGATTTAAACAGTTAAAAGAAAGGCGATAAACTAACAGACCGATGCAGCGTTTGCCTCTGAATGTGCTTAAATTAAAATTGAGGTTTCAAAGGCGTTGGTCTGGCGATAGCCTGGTCGGGGGATATTGACATGAACGTACGTGCCTTGAGCCCCGTTCATCGGCCTGGCTAAAGGGGCAAACGACGGATCACACCGTCCAGTTATGTTTGCCAGACTGCCTCCGTCTTTGTCTAAACGGTGTGTTCACCTGAAGCAAAGATAAACCGACACACAACCCTGGGTACACAGACCCAACTAGCATGGGATATTTGAGCGGGTCGGTCTGATGTCGCGACAAGGACCGCCTCTGCAAAGAGCAGACCTTGCTTTCGCTGTATAAACCTACTCGGGATGACGCTTAAGGTTCTCTGACAGAAGATGTTTGAGGGTGAATACGGGGTGGCTTAACCCGGCATCATCGATGAAGCTCCCTTGCTTCGTAGAACATGTAAACCGTTTATACACAACTCGCGCGCTGGCATGCTTCTGATCAAACTCGACCCTAACATCGTGACGACACGGGGCCCCGAGCCGATTGTGTTCCACGGTCGCAAGGAAACCCCATAACAAAAAATCGGGAAGGTTAGGCCCCGGGGGTCAGCCGCCTACCCCCCCTCCCAGCATCGATCGATCCCGCATCAATTTGAATAGCGGCTCGATATTTGGCAGGCTGACGGCTCCGGCTCGAAGGCAATAATATCATCAGCAGCCGTAGCGTATGTGTGTGTATTATATGCATGCGACGCTTGGGCCCACACTTCAGATCATCTCAAATCAACCGCCGAATTCCTCGCACACGCCTGCCATCGATTCGGTAACAGTTTAATGCTAATAGCTCCTGTGCTGCGATGAGACATAGGTGAGACATCGCTGCCTCCGGGTATACAATAAGCCGGAGACGAGCACTAAAGATGTTCTCTTGTCTTGTCAACATATTTGACACAGGAAAGGGTGTCCTCTTATTCACACCTGCCAACAATTTCATCATTTACCAAACGGCGGTACAGTTTCCCCAAGTTTGCCCAAAGCTTTAAACCGTCTGTTTTCTTGCTCTGACACTAATCACGACTGAAAATGACGGTTACCTTCTCGCTAAACACTCCAATTCAGCCTCCCCCCCCCAAAAAAAAAATAACAGAAAAATCCCAAGTCTGGCTAGAATTTTTAAGTGGCGAAATTGCAGAGTCTGTTGGGGCACCCACTGGAATTTCTGCAGAGGGCCACTACCTGCTTTGGGGACACAACAAGGGGGGGAGGGCAAAAGATAACGTACAAATAAGTCACGGGGGTGGGTAGTTCCCAACTTCGGCTTTGATGGATGAGGTAAAGGACTATAAACCAATCCAACCCACACTGCGATATTTGAACAAATAACCCGTATGAGCCAAATTCTCAACCATTGTCTTTAAGTGATGCAGGATTTCACTTCGTTCAGTTTTGCGTGTTCATGTGAAACTTAGTCAAAAGCACTATCTTTAATTATCAAACGAAAGGCCACAAAACTCGTATCACAAAGGGAACGCACATCATATAAATTACTTCAAGGGGGCAGACGCATCCGTTCTGCATGGCATGATATTTCATTTGTTGGGTAGTGAAATATATATCCGTAGTCAAAACATTGGGGTACAGGACGATTTTTTTTCTAAAACAGGCTTAAGCAGTTTTGATAAATCATGGTTTATAGCGACGAAAATACCATAATTGTGACCTATAGGCATCGCCAAACCTCGACCCTCACCTTGAAGAGGTCTGGCTGTAATTCATCCTCAAACAGCCTTACAGGAGCATAAATCACGAAGTAGCAGAGAACAGCTTGTGTGAATCGTGGCTATTTTAAGGCTTTGGACGAACGCTCCCTCCAGTACTGCTCAGCTACTGGAGCAGTACTGCTCAGGTTGCGAGCACACTGCGTCCATGGACGCCCATGAGGGCGTTATAGCGGTCTGGTCCCCTCAGTCAACAGAGGAGACCCGTACCAATGTTTCAAACTCAGCACATCTGCTAAGCTAATATTGGCGATTTGAATGCTGATGTGACAGAGCGTGTTAACATTTTGACAGACAGCGACAACGACCTGCAACAGGCGGCATAGGCGGCAACTTGACCATGCGCTAACCTTTTGCAGTTATACGAGAGGTACGATATCAGAACGCCGCCAAACCCTTTCGCAGCTGTCGCACACACGTTTCTTGATGTTGGGGAGATTTTTGACAGTGATATATATCTTGGTTACTTTTCTGGAGAGTACAGAAATGGTGCTCGACGGCACCAGAATGCTTTGGTTCGACCACTAAGTAGTTTTTCATCCGCTACTAAAGCCGCCATTGCTGCCACCGACTCCACAAAGTCGTCACCAAATACTTTGGCAAAAGAGGTCGTGTACACTTGAGACTATTGAGAGTTTTAAACCAGGGTAAAAATGTCAAACGCAAAAAAGGACAAAGGAAGACTGTGGTTTGGGATAACACCGTATGATAAATTAACCTTTTAGTGAGGATAGGAAAACGACGGCATTGGGAATGAACTTATGTTCTAGAATGCTGTAAACGAAGGAACTTCCGAACATATGCTCTTTCATAACCCTTCAAATTGAAAGGCCTTTTAAATTTATCACATTAACTTTCATCTACAATTCTCAATCTTTGACCCGTTGTTCTATTAACTATGTCTAATTAGTTGAAAGAGAAAAAAGATTTCTTCCAAATAAATAGAAAATATGATCCCTGTGTATTATGATCACCCAACAGACAACCTGTTGGGACACTCCATATGCAAAGTTTTTCCCTGCACTGTGTAGTGGTAGTTAGGACGATAAATAAAACAGGCGCGTGCTCGTTTTTATACGACAGTCAGTTAAAAAAAAGATTAGCGCAAAGCCTTTATTACATTTTGAGGACGTGATGCAACTCATGTTATTTCTGGCGTTCCTTGTGTACTCAGGGGAGAACGTTTGGTCTTCACAACACAAAAGGTCTTTAATTTCATTTCAATAGAGGGCGCTATTATTTCAGTCCCCGAGGAACTCGCTCGCCTGTATCCTCAAGCGACAGAGCGCAGTGGCTCAGTATTTTGCTGGCAGTAAGTGGCCAGTCCATTGAATGGAAGTGCCAAGACTGATGGAAGATCGAATGGCCAGGCCACCGTGAATCGCAGCAATTGTCATGACAAAGGTGGGTGAAGGAAGTACGCCTGCACTACGGCTGACTCACGGGCCGATTGAAGCCCTTCTTTGCCTGCTCGCACAAACGCCCCGTTCTCCCTCGCCTCCGGGCAAGTCTCCTGGGTGATGTTAATATCTTTTACCCCTCCTTCCACTCGAGTTAATAAAGCAGACTCTCCAAGAGGGACCGGAAAATCCATACTTGAGACGACGAAACAGATTTTTTTCTGTCTTAATCGTGTGTCTTCATTTTGTAATAGGGGCCTACCTATACACACTTGAAGAAAATGTAACATTAGACATACAACGCCCTCAAGCGGCAAAATTAAGTATAAATTGCAGCAATTTAGAAGAAAGTATAGTCGAACCTTCATAAAAAGAGCACAATTATTACAAAAATGTGCTTATAATAAAGACATTTTTAGATTCTAGTCCTTTGTTTTTCATTGTTATCATTCCTGATAATACAAGATTCCCGATATAACAAGGTAATCGGTGAAGCCCGGAGGACTTCTTAATCAGGTTCGATTGCACTAAGTACAAGATGAGAACACATACCTAGTACCCATGGAATCACGAATTCAGTTCAGAAATTCAGATGACAGAAAAGCACATGACAAATGCATTTCCGTATTCTTGCAACCCTGTGACGCATTATTAATCTTAACGCCAGGCCCAAACGCCTCAAATAAATACTTTTGTGAAGAAATAAGGTAAGTCTTTCTTGAGTAAACCGCAACTTTCAGATAAGTTTACAAATCGAATATATAGCCAATAAAGTTACAATACAAATTTAATGACATTTTACGTGATATTTCACGTCTAAGGGTAAGAAAAAGACCAATGCTTCAGACAACTTTCCACAAAATGCACGTGAAAATCTGTCACAGAATGCCACATTAGACAGTGTGCTTAAGAGGAAAAATTCGGAGGATCAATGATTGATCTTTCGACAAATACCAGAGTGCGTTTTCGCGACTACAAATATGTGAATAATAAATACGTCTATACTTAATCTTTCAGATTTTACTCAATGCTCACATCGCTTTCTCTCAGGCTATACGAATTTCTACATAAGTCTCCAATGTTCCCCAAATCAGCAGACTTGTAGTCATCCTTTCAGTTTGCCGCGTACTTTGATCGCTGTTCCTATCCCGAAACAGCATCCGTCATATTCCAGCAACCTTTCAAGCAGACAACAGCCTTAAGAACCAGGGGTACACATTCAGTCAGTCGCGTCACTCTTCATGTGCACACATTTTGCAAGATAACAACGTATACCATCAACAGTGATGCGTGCTCACAGTTTGTTTGATTGCAATAGAAAAAGAAAATGGTTGGGTACTAGAACGTACGGTACCCAATCCTACAGGCAACGCGACACTGAAAAGAAGAGCAACCCTCTTTATTTACTTTGATCGAAAAAAGAACAGATTCTCACAGGCAACACGAATCCCCATTCACCCGCCTCTGGGATCGTGCTCCTTGACAACAAGTAAAATGAACACCAACGTAACGTGGGATACACGTCATAGGTACCAGCCTATGTTTGTCCGCTGACTAGACTTTACCCTTGTGAAATATGACAACTCCAGGGGCTGGTGTTGCATCTTCGTAATAAACATTACCGGTAATTATTAACATCAATAGGCAGACTCACAACAAAATATGCTTTACACAACGTGAATACGAGTGAACTCAACATACAGATAACGTTTGCTTGAGACGTAGGCATACTACAGGATGTCTTTAAGACACGTAGGGTACGTGGCTTGGGCAGCTTGACAACGACGAAAATTCGAAAAAAGATCATTCGTTTTGATTACTGGGATTTCCTGATTTGTTTTATTGAAAAGAGGCTCGCACCACGCGGTCGTTGAGGGGTTGGGTGGGCCGGAAGTTGTCTGCCAGAAAGCCGTCATCATCCAGTGCAGGATGGCCACCTTTGGGGTAGTTTTTGAGTCTTCGAAATTCTTCCATCTGCGCGGGAAACAAAGGGAGCAAAAAAAAAAAAAAAAAAAAAATCAACACAATGATGTGAGCTGTTTTTCCGTCTTGAGTCACTAAAATACACAAAGGCTCTAGATGGTTTTTACAAAATGTTCCAATAAAATCTTGGGAGAAATTATGCCTGCCCAATTTTACAGCCCATGCTTTCCCAGCGTGCAGCGTGGGGCGGACAGGATTTCACACCAGCCAGCCTAGCATACTGTTTTGCAATTACCGGCAAAACGGATCAAGATTTCAGGCAGATATGCAAGTGGATATGCGGCCGGGCTGATGTGGAAAGAAAGGCCGTTTCTTGGGGTACCCGTATACCTGAGTGTGCGATATGGTCAATGGATAACGGAAAATAATCCACGTGACTTTCTCGTTGCACGGCGGCGTTGTTAGGGACCCTTTGTAAGTCCAGAAATCTCGAAGCATGGGATCTACATGGCAAAACCAAACAGAATCACAGAAAAAAACAAACTGATGAATAACAAGTGACTTTTATACCCACGACGAGTCAAAATATTTGAAGGCAAAGCAGCAAGGTGT
The DNA here is from genome assembly GCF_054643075.1 of Acanthaster planci. Classification (NCBI taxonomy): domain Eukaryota; kingdom Metazoa; phylum Echinodermata; class Asteroidea; order Valvatida; family Acanthasteridae; genus Acanthaster; species Acanthaster planci. The sequence goes on from NC_141782.1 coordinate 12,769,951, forward strand.
CTTTTCTGGAGTTTACAGTTGAAGCAAATTCGAGCACGAAAAATCGTTCTCAACAGTTCGATCAACTTCAGTGGCTATTCTGGTCGGCTATTTGGAACTAAAACCAGGGAGAAGGTTGCGTATTTTTTGTTTTTAGTTTCTCCATTCTTGAGTATGAAGGCAGCTAATGATGCGACACTAAACATTGACAAGCGAAAGCAGCAATAAGTTAGTGCTCTATCTACTATGACAAATAACTAACAGGGTGAAAATGACCAAGGAATGCTTCCATTGCAGTTCACTTGAGTACATGTAGTTTTTTGGCTTCAATTTAGACTGAAAGTCTTGTGTTGGTCTCGTGGGGTCTTATGATTGCAAAGAAAGGAAAAATGTCGGCCACAATGGGATTTCACACAAAAAGAGGCTTGCCTATGGTTACAACAGAAGAAACGTATGGTCTAACCATAGGTCGCTCTCGAACTTGACCTCTGGATCAGCACTTTTGAGAAAAAATAGCTCCCTATGAGTTGTCATTGAGCATTTCGGATAGTTTTGTCGACAAAAAATTTGACAAGCAGGGATCAATGTACTATTCCCCACTTCGAAATATTTATGTTATCTACTCTGATGAGTGCCACATACTCGGGGAATGAATTATGACGCTGAGGAAATTCGTAGTTATTTTGATGAGGAAAGTGTGCATGCTTTGGGCAATCACATTCAACCATCTTACGGACAGCCACACAATAAAAAAGAACAGTCATTAATTTTCCAATGATCGCCAGTTGGAAATAGGTCTACCGCAAATTCTCCTTGGCATTCTTAGTTCAGTATGTCGAAATTGCATCATTTATACCAAGACCCCACCACCACAAAAATGGCAAAAGACACGTTTAGTCGTTGACTAGTTTATCTCGAAAATTTGTCCCTGCCGACAAAGGCGTGCCCTGTATCAGAAGCTAGTTTATTGAAATCTGCGGAGCTTGATTGCCGAAAGAGGCTGACGCGGAGAATCTTACCCGGTAAAAGGCAGGTAGGATGAAATGGCGTGGTGATGGAGATGCTCTTGCCCTAGAAAAGGGAAATAAATTGACGAAAATAGGTTTTGAGAAATCCATATCTGTGACGACAGTCGCAGTAACTTTGAAAAAAAGTCCGAAATCCCCCAAAGCCTCTTTACAACCATCTGCAGCCGCAAAGTGCAAGACGGTGTCAGACAGATAGAAAGACCTAGAGCCATTTGCTAAAGTCATAAGAATGTAGTGTCGATTTACCGTTTGTAGAAACTGGTTGTAAAACTCTGTTTCCATTTTAAGCACTTTATTTTATGTAAATGAATGGCTATAGATGTAAATGGAAGTTACTGAGAGGCAAAAATAGGGATAAGATAAGTCAACAATCAGGGCGATGTCCATATTGGCATTTTCGGTCAGCAACAGAATGGTCAAGAACATGAAGGAATGGTCAACCTAAAATTCGACTGCTGATCTCGTAGAGCAGCCGGGAACCTTGCTCCCTGCCCCCTATACCTCGTGGTTGATCGACGTGAACTTGGTAGAGCCATGACCTTGCAAGAGGAGCTCAGACAAAGCCAGCCTATAACTATATCCCCCGCTGTACTGCGTAAACCCCTTGCCCCGATCCAATTCCTCTTTAATTCCTGGTCAGGTTATAACAGAGCGTAAACGAGGCCCGAGCGATTGGGGAGGGGGTGAGCGAGACTTTTGCTTGCCATCAAAGACACGGCAGATCCCTTGCACCACCTAAAATATGCAATGGATCTCGTGGAATGTATTGCGGTCTGTGGGACCACGGTGAGTGGACTTTTTCGGTAACGAAACCCGCAAAGTTGGTATATGTTAGGGTCATCTTTCACAAGTCGCTGATATTCAACATGGTGAACGAAAACTGGATACCTAACGAAGAAATACGCATTGCTGGAAACCCACGTGACTGGAACCACGCAGGAAAGAGCGTCGCTTTGATAAGAACAATTCTCGCGCCCAAACTGCAGGATATCCTTTCTTTAAAGTGTCGCTACAATGAAATTTCCTTAGACAATTTTTTTTGCAACTTCATTCTCTTCTTCAATGTATGAAACCTAGTTGGTATACCTTTAATATTAAATGCAATAAAAAAGTGCACTTTTTTAACATTTGAAATTATATTTCCTTTCCTGGACAACTGAGGGCACTGTTGTCGTTACGTCATCCAGGGAAGACATGGTTCATTGCGTACGTTTTTCTGTTCAAAGTGTGAAGCCAGAATATACTCAATGTAAGTATTCAAAGACAGGACTGCTTGTTTGCTTATTGCTTCTTACTGAAACAACAATGAATCACCTAAGAAGAGCTAATTTGACCCGCAAAATCTAAACAAGATATGCAGTAATTGTGCACAAACCAATGTAACGGTGAGGTTTTCTTCCTGCGATGACATCACAGTTTTTCTTGTGAATATGGAAATGCACATTAGCATGTGAACTAAAACAGGCAGCAAAATATCCTTAACAACAGTGAAGAAAACATTGAGAATTACGTTAACTGGAACAACAAAGGAGCATTTTAGAGGTCTGTATTAAAAAAAAGCCATTACAGATAGCTTTCAATGCCACGACGTGGACACGTTCGACTGATGGTACAGCTGTCTCGTGTTAGGTTTGAGTGGGAGGCATGTAACGATGCTTGGGACTTCCTTCCGATGGAAAAAATTTCTATCGGGAAACTTTCCGACAATTGGTGCGAACTTACGTTGGTCAATTAGCATAATTATTCCATACTTTGCGAAGAATTTGCGACGAATTTGCCCGCAACTGCGGGGAATGATACTTTGGCAGGAAGCCTTATGTAAATCAAATTTGAATAAAATATGGTACCCTGAGTTCTTTATATGTGGTCAGCATAACAATCCTAGCATACTAAAGACACGGTTGCTATACACCTCGTGAATCGGGGCAAGCCTCTGCTTATAGAAATGCCTTGCACCAATACAGTGTTTTCAATGGATAAAGAAGGGCACGAAGGAACCAGTCCATTCCAGAAACGGTGGTCGCTATGCAAAAGCTTACCCGGAATCACGAGTATAGCAACAGGGTCTGTAGTCTGGGAAACTCAAACTGTTACGTTTATGTGCAATAAATAACTAAGTGTACAAGATTTTATTCAAATTTAACTCGCCAAAAGCTTATTGGGAATGAATCTAACTGACAGGTGCCCAACTTTACATTATTTAAAATGGACATAAAATTCAATGACAAGAGGTCGCCCCATCTGATGTTCTGCGTCTTAATTCAATATGGACACTCCTATGTAAAGAGACTTAAATGTCCAGATTTTTCCTGAATTCGTTCACTTGCAGTTTTTTTCAGTCGAGGACTCTAATGGGGTATGAGTCTGAATTATGTCAAACAATGGTGTAACTTTTACTGTTTCCATACTTAATCGTATCCGCTTGCACGTTCACTTTGCGTCCGAGTCATGCGAATTATGGCTGATAAACTACACGCCCACAGAGGAAAAAAGAATTCCTCCAAAATTTAGCAACTCTTACACATGACATCCGCGGCAGGACTTTTTTTTTTAGTAACACAATAATCAACGACTCACCATGGCCATTTTAATTGCATGACGTTTTTCTTAATTCACCGTGACATCACCGAAGTATTTTCAACTGGTTGTTTCGAACTACTGTGATACAGTTTTTGTGAAATCGTGCCACAGATGTAGAGCAGCAAGGCACGGTGCGATATAAAATTAGATAAACGAGCTGTGGTGCTATCAGAGAGAAAGTATTACGGGGTTTCCGTCTTCAGGTCTGTTAAGATTATCAAGGGGTGTGTAAATGCATAAAAAATAATGATTTATGCATTATACTATCGCCTCAAATATATGACATTGTAACCTAAAAGTCACCACATTTTTTTTCTGTGGACCTTGACGGTTTTTCGGTTGATGTCCTGCGTAAGAAATGTACATTTTGACGAAAGGTTGCGTGAAGTGTGAAGTGCATGTAGGAAACAACAGGTTATCGAAGTCGCTAGCTCTATCTAAACACCAAGTTTCAACTAAAAGTGGCAGTGCATTATAGTGATGAGGTAGAAAGACAATAAGATAAGCTGAAAGCCTGGACCTGATAGGTTTGATATCCATTATTCATGAATGGCAAAGAAGCTGTCCAAATCTAATATTCATGAACCCGTGCGATTCCGTAGTGTCTGATTACCCGTGAGGTAGATACAACGTGGTTAACGCTTAAATCTAAACAATCATTTTGCCTCTCACTCCCTGTAGGTCTGATGGTTGCTACAAACGTTTTCTGATTTACGTCATCATGGCTATCGCCACCATCTCCAATAAAGGTGCGTCTGCATCAGAAAATATTTTGGAGATTGAATTGTTCAAGTTCATTATTTTCTCCTCCATAATTGGCATGTTGCGGAAATTCGTTGGCATTTATTTGGTCACAGAATTATTTCAGGTCTCATGTAAACGTTTAAATGACGCAGTTCTCTTATAGGCCTTCAGTCTAGTTCGCTGGCTCCATAGATCCGATCCAGGTTGGACAAGAGACATTACAATTTGCACAATGTTCGGAAATAATCACCACCAGAGGGTGGTATAAGGTACTAAAAGGAGGCTAAGTGGTAGATATACAAAGACCTAATGGCACTTAGCCTCGATCTCCAGCCTGCCTGGCCATTAATGTTACAAGCCAAGTGGCGCTGCTTTGACGAATGAGTGGCACACGAGTGTTCTCGCACTCACTAGCTCCCTCCTTCTGCGATCGAATTAATAGAAAACTGACCAGAAATGTTCCGTGTCATTCGCAAAGGTGTCGTACGAATGGGACACCAAAGCCTCGTTTTGTGTTTGTGGCGCACAGTGCTAATTGTCACCGTACCTCGCCAAACAGACAAAATGTAGAGCAGCCAGTTCCTAGCAACTAGTTTTTACGTACCAGTTTTACAGATCTTTTTCATTTCATCTGTCTTTGTCGTTTGGACATACAATACCAGTTTTAGCGAATTCCGGATCGGCCGTTCAATTCATTAGGGGATAGCGACGGTAGGAAAGATTCTCAGAATCCCATTCGATGTGCTCATCATGTGAATGGCCAATACGGCTCCACTGGGGATCTGGAGTTGCCTAAAAACTACGGACAGGCCGGACTTGAGTCGGCGACATTCGATATAATGCAGTTCAAAAGATAGTTGGCTGTGTAGAAACGAATACCGTACAATTTGCGGATCGAGTATCGGACAACCGTGGGGCGAAAGAGATGAAAAGAGATATAAGTTGGGAGCTGTCACAAGTGGGTAGGGAAGTGTTGAGATGCGTTGCGACACAAACAAACTTGACCAACTAAGTGCTTTACGTTATACTGAGGCGAGAAGCTTCGGGGGAAAAACTGGTGTACAAAACAACGTTGAAATGAGAACACTGTACACCAGCTGTATACGTTTCGAGTCATCGATACATTTATAGCCAACAGTCTTTTTAAAGGGGTAATTGAATGAAGTGCATCCGGAGGAACACTCTCCGCAGTCCCGGGGATGTGGGGAGTGCTTCGCCTAGACCAAATAATTAGCTCACTCTGCTGCGCTTATGAAAATATCGCCGCGGTAAGTGAAGACGAGCGCCCCATTGCACGACGACGGGGAGCTGTTAAATATGCACAGCAACGTTCCCCGCAGACAAACGGTGTCCTTTTTTTCCCAACTCGCCCGCTCTCATCTCCGCTGACTGTCTACCTTGGCTTTATTTAAAAAAGGGGCGGGAGACAGGCACTCTCTTCCCCAGCCCATCGTACAGTCTCTCTCCTCCCCTCCATTAATCAAATAAACAGCAAATTAGCGAGATTGTTTTACAACTTCTAGCTGCCGACGTTGCAACTCAAACATGGCTGATCGCGGGGTTTCAATGGCGGGTAACAGCCTATAGAGGCACCGAATAATTAAGTTACATGCAGCGCGCGGCTGAGACTTGGGGACCTCGCCTGTCGTGGCCCCCTTTTCTTCTCCTTGCCACCGAGAATTGAAAGGGGGAGTAACCGAAACAGCCACTAATGAAAACCACGATTAAATTAATTTCATTTCAATTTGAAACATTATACGGCGCTTTTAACAGTGTGTGCCTGGTCAAAACGCCGGAAAGAGCCTCATCCAATTCACATTGGCGCGCACGCCTGGGAGTGTTTGGGCCGCCCAGAGAGGGAGAAAAACGGCCCGTTGAAAAGGCCCTCGCATAATATCCTCGTCACTTTCTTTTAAGGCGGGGAATAAAAAAAAAACCGTCGCGATTTGATCGGCCCTTGTTCACCCGGCTTTCAATGTTCCCTGGGTTTTTTTGAACGCCCATTCAGCCAGTGAAGAATCAGTTCATGGTAACTGGCAGGATTTCCGGCCGTTTTATTGGCGCGCTGCAGCGGCTGAGGTTAGGGTAGTAACAAGACTCAAGTATCGTTTACATCAGGGGTCTTTGTGGGGGCTTTTCTCCCCTTGTCCCGTCCCCTTCTCGCGCGCTGGACACATTCTTTTCACCACCGGTGCCGCGAATTACGAGCACCGTGTAATAAACCGGGGGGGGGGAGGTTGAGGAGATAGAAATGGGGAGCTACACTCCCGGAGATTCGCTTAATTGATGCGACTGTGTCATTCAGTGGCGGGGGATTTGTTTGTTTGAGCTGGAGTTGCTTCTCGAACCTCTTGTTACCTTCAATTGCTAGTCACTTCATCGACGCTGTCTTGCAGGCAACAATGGCAGGAGCTGAATGGCTCATACTGGTTTTAAACGTCTAGAAGGTATACGGACGAGACGAGAGTTAGAGTGAAAGAGAGAGAGAGAGGGGGGGGGGGAAGCACACTCCCGCCCCAATGAATTTTATATTGGAATCGCATTACAGTTGTTACACACGGGAAAGTACAGACCAATGACTGAGGCGGCCGGGGGGAGGTTTCTATAGAGATCCCGGACGATGAAAAGTACGTCAAGCAATGGATATATGCTTTCAGCGACACGACGTCCAATATGACACTGGCATTCAGGATGCGATCTTGTTATTGAACGCAACGTTCCCGTGTCCGTCGAGCGATTCGCTTGTCTCTCTCCTTGCCTTTTTTTCTTCTCGGCTGTCCACCGTGTCGCACAGGTTGTCTGGCCGCCCACTCCCCACTTGATGAGTGTACTTCAGAGAACCTGTTGAGCCTTCTGATCGTTGGCAAAGACCGAGTGTCCATCGGTGCACAATAAGTATTATAGGACAACTTGCTTTACTTCATTTTTTTCTTCTAGGATAAACACGAACAACAGGACTTACTAAGCTCAGCTTAATCATTACACGCTCATAACTTGAAAATAATTGAAGACATTTCAAGCCTAAAAATATACTCTACATCGTATACCAGCTTCTGGCAATTTTATTGTCGCCATACTTAATTACATGGACACCTAACCTGCTATGGTTTAAACTTTGTGGGCGTTTTTCCTGACTACAAGCGAAGCGGGTGAGAGGCAGTAAGCAGTTCGTGTGTTCGACGGCCTGCTTTTTCAGATGGTATGTTGTTAACTCGAATGTTGGTAACTCGAATGCATAGTTAGCTTTACCATAGTATTTTTTTATGAAAGGGATGAGATAATGTCTTTATTAAAAGGCTGAGAGGGCGTGTTCATTTTCTCACCAACCTTAGGCCTATTCAAGAGGAAGCCATGTTTTGTCTTGTTCCCTGAATCTGTCATATTCAATGTAATCTGTCAAATGAGATGGTTTAAGACTATTTTGGTTTCCACACCTATGGCCATGTCCGAATTACTTGACTATGAATTGAAATTACGCACGGCAGTATGGGAACTGGTCGCGGCCACTACCCGGACTCTTGCGTAATTTCAGGCCATCACAACGAAGTAATTAGGACACGGCCTCATTTGCAGGTTTTTTCAATGTGGCTTACAAATTAACATATAATTTATCACATATTTTACATTATTCTCAACAAAAAAATGGGGTGAGTCTGTACTGAACTTTTCCTTCGTCGCTGCTAGGTCTACTCTCAGGTTCCTCAAAAAGAAACGTTTTACCTCATTTCCAATTCAAGATGGCCGACATATGAAAGCAGTCAATTTGCGAATCGTGAGGCTTTTGTTATTTCAAAATATAACACAGTTTTCAAAAGTTGTCTTTTAATATTATAAGATCGGTCACCCATTTTTCATCGTAAATAATAATTGTTCAAACATCGGCAAAGCGAGAAGTTAGGTCATATTGGTTACCATGTTAAGTTGGTTTCCCCTACGAACGGACTCCGAAAACCGAACCTGGAATACTTCAAGGTTAAAAAATGGAAACAGGCCATTTTGAATTTAATGGCGTGATTTGTGCGGGAAATTTATCGGCCGTAGTGACAGTTTACGTAGGAAACTCGCAAAATGTGGCCTAAAACTGGAGAAACAATAAAACAGAAAAAAAATCCGCACGTCAATGTATCGCCTTGCAGCTCTCTATCTGTCGATCCTTTGTGGCCCAGTGGCCTACATCTCGGAGGACAGCAAAGAGAAAAAAAGGGAAAAAAATAATAAAAAAAACCCCAAAACAACTTGCCAGCTTGACAGCCCTATCGATTTTTTTCGTCAAAAAATATAATTGGTGAGAAGTCGTGTTTTGCCTTGTATTCTGTTTTTTAGCCCGTATATAACACGCAGACGGGTAGGGAGGACTCAAATCGCTGACGGAGCCTTGTAAACACTTGGCAGCAGCCGTAGCAGCGCCGAGTGGCGCGATCCGTGCCGGCCCGCGGGGGAAAAAGCACCGATCGGAGCACTGCAATCGTTACGCTCGCGCCCGGGCCGCTCGGCAGCAGACGGTCTCCACCGCCCGTGCTCGCTGGTTTTACCCTGTACGTCGATCCCCTACTACTTGGTCAAATAAAAAAGGAGTAAAAAAATACAAAACACCTCCCTGGGCAGAATTGCCAGACCCTAGGTCATTATGCCCCCCCCCCCGTTCTTGAGCAACGCGGAAGAAAAAAATTTAATTACACAATTCACATGCCTAGGCTGAACGAGGCCCGCAGGTTACGGCGAAATGAAAATTAAGAGATACAGAATAGAGAGCAAAATCTTTGGAGACTGAGAAGGAAAAAAAAGATGTCCAATAATTATGATCGACTCTAAACGCCCTTAGGGATCACATTTAAGAGCGGGTTGCCTTAAAAAAATAGATTGAAAGAAAAGAAAAAAGGGGTGAGTTTCTTGATAATATCAGGCATGGACAAGACTCATCTCGATAAAAACAGGAGGGCCACACGCACCTTGGACTGTACTGTTTCTAGATAGTCTGTCAGAGTCCGTAAACCCATGTGCTCCCGGCCAACCTACAAGAAACGAAAACAAAAAGACACAGGTATTGTTGATTATCGAGAAGAAGAAACAAACGACACTAAACCGGAGGGGGAGGGGGGTTACGTCTAGATAGAGCTCGGTTCTTAAGACCCTTATTAAGCCGCGGAGATCGGCGGAATACCCGGAAGGGACTTCCTGTACCGGCTCTACTGTCGGTATATATTATTGGGATTACAAACAAAAGCGCAGGAGATTGCGGCGATATCGTGGGGGACCCCTTCCGTGCAATCCCGCAGTCTCTTCGGACGGGGACGAAGACGGAGACAATACAGTAGTACTTCGAGGGAAGAATACTGGAATAACAATCTCGCCGGAGTATTTCCTGACGAGTCGGTGCCGGGCAGGAAGTGACTTTCATACGGTTTGATTCTCCTGTTTTGCCGGGACAAAAAAAGTCGAGGCAGCCCCGGAGCATACTCACAACAGCGAACCGTGTTCGTGTCAAGCGGAGATGGCACGGGAGGGCAACGTGTCAATGCGAGACATTCCGGCGACCGTACAGATAACTCATGCCGTAATGATGAAACTCCCACCTCGGTGGCCTTCCACCTGGATCAAACCGCCGATATATATAGGGAAACAGAACCATTCTCGGATGATTTGACAAATTGGCCTCAGTGTCATCTCATTATCTCTTCACTGTTCTCGTGCAGATATTGTTGCGCAATTCACTTCCCATTACGGTCAACGCAGAGACTATATTCGGTCTGGGCCTTCCTTGCCAAACCGTGACAGCACACACTTTGGTGTCTTGTTTTTACGCTAAATATACAGAATACAGAAAGTGCGACTGCTTACAGCCAACAATGCAAGTCAGATAAAAGAACTGAGCTGGAGTGACTTTTAACCTGGCGAAGTGACGGATTCGTTGCTTGGAGGTCACCTTGAGGTCACTGCGTTGGCAAACAGTCCGGGTGCTAAACAGACTTTCATCTGTCTAATACGGGAGAATATGATATTTTGATAAAAACTGTTGGGCAACTGCCAAGTTTTTTTTACCAATCCCATGAAAGAAAGAACAAGGGGAAATGCTTTGCAGGAAAGGCTGCCTTACGTGCGTTCTCAGTATCACAAGTGCATTCTTTGTTACTGAGATTGCTGGTGTGAAAGACTACTGTCTCTGACCTTTTAGTTAAAGGCCACCGCCTGGCACCCATTCTGTCTAGCACCGAGGAGCCATTTTAAAAGGGTAAACGGCTAATGTCCCTATTCTTGATCCTTTGCGGCTTTCATTTGGAATTCAACAATAATATTTCATCTCTAACAAAATTTACTTCGTTCAAAAAATTACCAAACTTTGCTTTTAAATTGAATATGAATACGAATAAAATAAACTTGCCGAATGCAAACTTTAGTTAGAATTAGCACCGTTCTTTAGGGGTACACGTACATGAATACAGAGGTTGGGCATCAATTCATGACCCATTTTTTGAGTTGTGTGTGACGAATTCTAAAATCAAACACTAATCGACGAAAGGTGCAATGTGTGCAAAATCATCCTCTTTCTCCGTCCAATCTGTCGAAGACGATGCTTTCTCTAAGGGCGAGGCTCACATCCGGTCGTGGGTTTTTCTAACCTCGACAACAAGCAAGTTCCTCAGTTCAGAGCAAATCAAGATTCGATGATCTATTAAAATCTACTGTTTTAAGAGTTCAACTTCGGGAATAGGCCTAGGCCTAGACGTTATAGAGTGAAAAATCACCCCAAATCAGATTGAAACACATGTAATTAGAGAAAAGTTCCAGTGGAAAGTAGAGTGAAATCTTGATCTTTCAGAGTGAGGGAATTTCACTCAAATTTGTCTGGCCCCTAGTTTCAACTGGAAGGGGTGAATTTTCACACGAACGGAGTGAGTGTTTACCCCTTGGAATTCGCACTCTTAGCGTGATAATAACAGTGAATGAGGGTCCTGGAGGTAAGGATCGGTGCAGTCCAAGTTCGGGCCTGGTCATGGCTCTGAAGTCGGTTGTCATGATGATCAATGCTCCACTCTGATGTGGTTTTATCGGAGTGGTGCAAAACCGCCGACATGTCGCCCACATCGCCAAAATGCATGACGAGTCTAAACCAAGCAACATCCGCTGTCGTGATCTGCGTTTTTCGTCATTGACAATATCACGTAGGTTTAACTCTTTCACGCTGTTTTTCTGGGGAATGGATAATCTTCCCACAATTACATGCCCGTCAGGCATGCACTTACCTCCGGCCGAAATTTTCGCTGATTACGTCTCCAAAATAGCTGTTATTTCATGTAATTTCTTACCACAGATGTTCAAAAGCAGTTTAGGGCGAAGCTTTAATGAAAGTTAAATGGGACATAATAGCTCTGGTAAATGTGGCAATTTTTTGCAATGTTAGACCAAGAACGTTTTGACGAACGAAAAAAAGCAGCGTGGTGGTGTTAACCATGCTTCTCGGTTAGACACGGTCGGCCACCAACGTTTCAACAAAGATACAGAGAAAGTGACTGCCGGATTTTGGTTTGGATCTGAATGGATTTCAAGTCGCACGTTAAGTCGGCAAATGAGTTCTGTGGGCGTCAATGCAGAAATGAAAATAGCACGTGCTGCAACAACATGCTTATATTTCGAAGAACGACAAGTTTGGAAGAAAGATTCGAACTGATTCGCTGACGTTAAATAGAATCGTCGCTACATTTCCGTAGCTTTTACATTGTTTAGGGGAAGTGGGATGAAGGGCTTTATGCTGGGTACCCTGTCGTTGGTTAAATCTCTCGGTTTTCAATCATACCTGGATGAAGAGCGCAATGATGGCTATGCCGTCGTCTCTTCCCATTGCCTCCTCTACCGTCTCATACAGTCGGCTGTTCCAGTGGATCAGGTGCAGCTGTAAAATGGTGAAATAAGAACATCATTCCAGCCCAACCACTCCGATGATACAACTGTGCATCTATACTCTGTACTCTATACTCACTGCAAGACTCATGAGCGATGCGCCAACTAAACCTCACACAGGAGTATGGGGTAGGGGAGTCGGTTGTGATTTGGCGCTGTGACCGCGGTTTGCCGCGGTCAACGAGAAACTTGGGCAACCTCAAGTATAATTTTTGCTCTGGGTAAAACGCTGCAATTTTTTTCTCAGATAATAGTGATAGATGCTCATGTAACTGCTTTCAAACTTAGGCTAAACTACATCTTTGAAAAGCGAAGAGTCTGTAGACAGCTGGATTTGATGTGGACTTGTTTTTTTTTTAAACTTGCATTCGACATTTAAAGATGAAGTTATTAATTACATAAATGTGACCCGGTCTGTGAAAATGAGACAGAAGTAGAAAAATCAATTTGAGTTAAAGGCCTTTAAAAGAAATTTGCACACTATACACTTAAATCAACGTGAACCCTCGAGATCTGTCACCCACATAACGTCACGTTTCATCAGATAACACACGGAGTAACAGAGAGCTCACTTTACAAACTAAAACTTCTAAGACTCAGAGGCTCTGTTGATTGACGACTCATTTTCACAGAGCGGATCACAAATTACTTGTCGGCTTTAATGACAGTTTCTGGGGAATACTAGTGGAGAATAAGATTATGAATAAAGAAAGAAAGATATCAACGGGTCATTTTCTCCAGTCTCACTCTTCCAACGGAATCAAAGTAAAAAGCCAACATCCTAAAATTTATGCCAATTGTAATAGACACCAAAAGTGTCCATAATTTATTTCAAACAAAGCAAAAGGAACTAAACACATCTTTATTATTTTCGCGTGAATAAAGTACAAAATATAACTTTTTAGGGTGAACAAAGGTGAAATAAACCAGGTGATCCATCAATGTAATTGGTAAATGAAACTTGCACGGTGTGGAGAGGAAGTTGTAATTGACGTTTGCTATTAACTATGGAATCGTCTGCCGACTTGATGGGATGCGAACTAAAAATCAACCGATCCTGTTTCTGTAATGTGTTTTGATCTTGTATTTGTATCTCTATATTGCCACTCTTGTTATGTTAATGAAAAGCTTCAGGGCAACCTTTTATTGAGACTGGAATCCAAGATTCAAGATTTAAGAAGACGTTTATTCCATACTCTTTTAATACAAATTACACAGATAATAAAGGGAACTTAGTACATAGAAATTGACAAAATGGGTAAGCTTAAGAAAATACATCAGAAATTAAAGAAACTTATTACATTGAAATTAACAATGTGGATATAAATAACGTTTTACAGATACATGTACTTCATGAAAAGAGAACGTTAGAGCTAAAGAAAAGCAGTCCATGTACAAATGAGAAAAGAACCGAGCAATGGGCTGTTGAGTAAGCAGAGGCTTGTATAAACAGCCCTTAAGACAGAAGACATAACAAGAACAATACGAACAACTACGAGGCAGCAAACAAGAACAAAACAAGAACAAAAAAGCACAACAGACAAAACATAAAAGACATGACAATAGCTGACGGCAAAAGGTTATCGGTACAAAATTGTAATGTTTGATGACGACTAAAAGATAATAAAATAAAAGAAGGAGATATTAACCGTAAGTACAGAAAAAGATTAAAGCTATGTCACATATTGGGAAAGGAGGGCTCTTTTGTACTGGCCCACGGACAACGTCCTCCTGATGTCATCGGGAATGGCATTCCATAAACAGGGACCTAAAAAGCGAAGGGTGTTCATTGAGTAGACGGTGCGAGTGAAAGTAGACGGTGCGAGTGAAACATTAGGCAGGTCATAGATTGGCCGTCCCTCACTGACTTAGCAAGTTCGTAGACGTAGGTTTGCAACCTCATTTACATTTAGATTACATACAAAAATGGCTTATGATAAAACATGTTTGTTGAAGTCTATACGCATTACTAATCCATTTCACAAAGACAGCAGTTAATCTTCACACTTTCAGCTTTAATAACCCTTGGCAGTTTTTTAAAGATTATATTAAGAAACCATCACTGCGCACAACGCCCGCGCGATACAAATATAGCAAACTCGTACGCCACACTTTTTTGGGATGTGACGTATTAAAGGAACGTTACAAAGCACAAAATAGAAATGGTATCAGCCAAAAATACAGAAGCTGTCCTTTCCACAACACATCAGTTGGAAAAATACAGGCAAAAGCGTTTGAGCAAAGTATGTTTTTAAGGCATGGGACACCGTTAATAATTTTTCTAGACAAATACCTTAAAATATTCGTAAAAAATAGTTTGAAAGATACAGAAGGGTTAAAATGTTTAAAATATATCTTTGATTAATAGTAACTTTAAGCCGAAAACAATCAGGTCCCAGACGATTATTTCTTAGGTCACGATGGCGGTCTTCAGCCCGCATTCTGGGATTACAAACGCTCTTTGTCTGGGGGTTATGGACGAAAAGGTTAAACCAAAATTAGACATTTTGAATGAGACTTGGCAGTGCGAAATGGAGAGTTAATATGTAAGGAGGGCAAAAGTTCAGACGGATTGAATTTTGCGAAAAAAGTCTTGCTTTCGTGGCGCGCCGGTAGTTATAGCTACTACTCTTAGGTGTGCGTTTTGAAGAAGGATCTTTCTAAATGCCAACAGGTTTTTAATTTCTATTTCGCTATGGAAAGATGCTCTTACCGTGTCTGCCAAGTAATCAAAGCGGTGGTGGGAATGATCTATGTTTGGCCAGCGACAAAATGCCATTTTACTGTTGAAGGAGTAACAAGATGGGGCGAAATCGATATTTTTACAGAGCGGGCTCACTGCACGACCGGAACAGCGTTTGTTCCACTTGCCCCCCGACCTTTTCTGCAAACAAGCTCCTCTCAATCTTTCACCCGGACTCCGGAAGCCCGAGCCCAATAAAGGTGTGAAATTCTCAAAGGCAGACTCGTCTTGTTTTGCTCTTTCGTTCTCAATGAAGCCCCACTCTGGTCAAATGTCGGGACCCTTTGACAACGACGAAGAAAAGCAAGCGAGGACCGTAAATCATCAGACTCCGCGAACCGGGCTTCGCTTCAGCCAGCCTTGCGCACGCGGGTCGCGGCCGGGCGGTGTGACAACTTATTGGCATTCCTGACAACCAGACTGACACGCTCCCCTGACTCAAAATGTTTTCAAAACACTGTCAGTCTTTTGGGGGTCGGTCCCAGGTCTATGGAGTGTAAACAGACTCCTCGAGCTTCCGAAGAAACAAGCCAGAATGGGCCAGTTCGCGACAGGGAACCGGTCCCCCAACCGCGCTGCAATGTCAGGCGGCTAGTCCTTCACTGTCACTCAACCGTCAGAAAACATCTCCCCCTGCTCAATGACAATTCTCTTCGTTTTGTTTCGCGGACTCATCAAGGCACAGGTGCGTGGAATCTAGCCACTCTCAAAATTGTTTTCCCGTTGTTATTTTTGCAACATTCCGGGTGGATCATCGGCAAGTTTTACATAAAGAAAACTGTGACAAAAAAAATAACCATTACCAAAACAACCCATCTCTTTTGCTACTGGACGGGACCAGCCCACTTGAATTACATGCTGGTACTACATTGTCTGTCGTCCATTCCAGGCACACTAAACAGGTTGTTGTCTAGTTGAAAAGGAAAAAAACACTCCAAACAAATCATTTGATTCGGTGGATGAGTGTCGATGCATGCAGGCAACACAGGCAAAGGCAGACGACGACAAAAGATCAAGGTTTGTGAACCCCGCCTAGAAGTGGCTCCCGCGCTTTTTTTATTTTCTGGAGAGCAGACGACTCTAAAGTGGATGAATGCGTCGCTTTGATCAGCTAAGCACCACGGAATGTGCTTCAAGTGATTCCAGGTGGTACGAACCAGTCATATTTTCCACCCAAACCATCTGCTAAATGGCAAAATGTTAATTCTCACGGTACTTTAAAGACAAAATGACTGGGGAAAACACGACGGCAAAAAGAAATTAAAAATGATGAAAAACAGTATTACTTATAACTTTTGAATAAGAGTGCAAACAAGGACTGTACAGTGCGATTTGGATTCACCTAACTGAAGCACGACTCCTTATCATCGCAAAGGTTCAATTTACAACGAATCCTCGAAATTACATAAAATAATCATTGAGAAGCCAACGAAAGCATTTCACAACACGAAAACGAAGACACTTTTGTCATCCTCGAAGGGTCTAGTCACAGCAAAACCACCAAGCACAAATTTTATGGTTATTTTCAAAGCCAATAAAAATCTTTCCGCCAGCCGTGAGCCCTTCTTCTCACCGCACTGGAAATATTGCTCCAGCCTCTGCCAATACCAGCGATATTTCAACGCAATGAAAATGTAGAAATTCAACAATGTCACTGAACAACCGCGACAAGGGCGCCATCTCTGCTACTATCACCATGTTCACCTCTGCCGTCATCACCATTTTTCCTCCGTGACTCATCGATGAAATAAAAACCACATTATCTGGTTTCTTTTCTTCTTTTCCCCCCTTTATTTCTCTCTCTCGCTCTTTTTTTTTACAAGAGTGGATCACCCCGGGAAAGTACGATCTTGAGAGGTCAGAAGGAAAAACGGATTCAATGAACCTTAGCCGCACTTTCATCTTAAAAAAACCTCGTTTATTAGCAATGCGTGCCTACAGTGCGTACTTGTAACAGTTGTTAGCTTAGGCCTCACTCCAGGCAAAAACGACATAGAAGAGTTCTTGCCACAGCCACACACATTCAGTAAAGTAAGAAAATGAACTTAACTAAATTCTCCAACACCATCCCGAAGATGAACGCCTCTCCCATGACAAGATGAAAAAAAAAATATAATACTGGCCCAAGCAGTGATCGCGGAAGTGACTTGTAATAAGTACTATTTTTTTCCTCGGCACCATGCATGCAACCCAGCAGCGACGGGGAGGAGAAATTATGAAGCTGCGCTCACGTTCGATCCCCCGGTATTCAATAAAACACTACCATGTCCCCGAGTCATGCCCCCAACTATTCGGCGCACAATATTAACACTGCCCCGGTCCTCTGTTCCAATTAGATCTACAAGTGTAGGGCCCGTATAGCGAGCTATGAAATCGTAATGGGAACAGACAGCAAATATTACATGTTGTTCTTATGACTTGCACTTGTTGTCCTCAGGGAAAAGAGGCGAAGAGTTCTCATCTTTTTCTCTCTTCTGTTCGGAGAATGAGAGAGAAAATTAATAGGCCGGGGTAGGGCCCCTTTGGCCACAGAGGCTTCTAGACCCAAGAAAAGCACGGCCCCTCATCTTGGTGGACTGTCATTGCGACGAAAGTCAAAGTAATACATTCCCTGAAACACTGGAATCCCACGCAGAAATGTAAGGCATGTTGTGGTGCGAAAGGGGTGCGCTGGAGCTCATGACAAAGAGCCATGTTGCTAGTACACTGTGACGGAGGTAAATGGAGAACATATTAACATTGGTGAACTACAGGCCACCTCCATTTCGTAGAAAAGAGATTCCCCTTCATTATCCGACCGAGCACTTAGCAGCTGTGATTGGAAGTGCGAAATGCTGAAAAAGTCATTTTCATCGTGCGAACGGCTCAAATCTTATTGCTTTCGCAGACAAAAATATCGTCACGTATACTTGAGGGGAAAAAAGTCAATTTAGAGCACGTTTTAAGAAGGCATTCCTGTCATCTTTGGTCTACCCAGCATGTGGCGCTCCCATCTCTGTCTCGGGCATGTGTTGTGACGTCACTGTGGGGTCATTTTTGGCAGACGCGAGAGGGCGCACAGCACGTATCAGAAAAGCATGAGTTCGGCAGGCCCGTGGTGGCACGATAAGTCATAATTAATAGGACAAAGAGAACTTATCACGAGACAAAAGGCGCTATTTTTATATGGAGGTCCTCATATCGGTATATTTATATAGCAAATCCTGCGAAAATCCCCCATTTTAGAAATGTAACAGAAACGTGACACTGATTTTCATGATTACGCATTCCAATTTACACGCACAGCGTTTCCCTGCCCCCAACCTTAAAGGGCCTTGAGATGGGCACATGCCTTTAAGAAAATCATGTAAAAGAAATTCATAACAGCTACCGACGCGCCAGTCATAATGTCGGTTACTTACTGTCCTGAACAACGCGTAATACATTCGACGCACACGTGTCATGCGCGCGTGAATGTTGTGACATTGTTATTGTAATAATTATCTCTGTCCAATGAATACTCTACATTATTATGTAACTCATTGGGCTTAATCACGGACGTGTATAATAAAATCTGGGCTCGCAATGCCCTTTATCAGCTTATAGAGTCATTGAATCCACTCGCAGCCATTTTACCGAGCCGAATACAAAGCTTTCCTGGTAATGCCCGCCTTTGTTCTTCCTGACGTCAATACTAGGGAGCCAACCCACGCCTTTGTATTCGGCTCGGTAAAATGGCCGCTGGTTGGCTTCTTTTTCATACAAAGGCGTTGCAAGTCCAGGTTTTTTTATATACGTCCGTGGGCTTAATCAGTAGGGGGGGGGGAACTAGAGAGAACGCACAGAGGGCGCTGCGCTGGACCGAGCACCAAGTGATTTGTTGTAAGAGGGCGCTATTTATTAACAGTGGTTGATACGGGTGTGTCTCTAGATCAAAAAAGGTCTGAACATGACAAGCGGAGTTTAGACGTTTTCTGCGACTTTTTCCTTTGCCGAGAAGTTCGAACACAAAGAACCCTCCCAATCTAGCCCCCCTTCGGATTTAAAAGGGGCTTCTTCCTTGGAGTAATTTTAAATAGTTTTACTTTGAGTAAATGGCCATTCAAATGATTCTGTATTGGGGATAATTTATGATGATATGCAAAACTGTTCTTGACCGTTAACTGGAAATTGAAAGCTAACTGGAACAGTGAGATACTGTCTTGAGATTGTAGACTGTGTGAAACGACTGAAGGACTTACGATTCCACATTATGCCACTTTGCTGAGATTTTTCGTGTACGCCTAACTGCCCAAATTCAAACGCTCTGTATGTTTTTTTTTAAGTTCATCATATTCGTAACCTTTCCTTTCTTTCCACATCTTTAACTGTCAGCATGCTCCTTCAATTCGTCAGGTTTTCAATACCACCTCGCCAATTCTTTCTTAATCCATTTTTGTTTGCCCCATCGTCATTTATTTTGACATCTCAATGCTCCCTCGCTCGCCAATCTCTCCTGAGATCTTTTTGGACAGAAAACAATTGGGGGAGTGTTCTTTACTCTTGTTTCAAAGGGCTGTTCAATCATTGTCATTCACTTCTACCATTTTCCACGTTTTGTTCGAAAAGACAATAAGCCTCCTAAAATTATATTCTATCAACAATCGACATTTTTCCGAACAAGTATACCAAGGTATATCTGAGAATCTTGGACAGAATTCCTCTCATGAGTAAGCTTGCGTATCCACTTTGGGCAGACGCACTTACTCATCGGTCGAAAAGAGCCATGTTGTGGGGAGTGTTCTATTTTGTTCACAGTACAACACGACCGTATCGCGTGCTTTTAATAGTCATTTGTGAACCAGCGAAGTGTAGTTCGTGCCAAAGGAGCCTCTGTTGCTAGGAAAGTTGCTTCCTCACTTGGCCCCGCCCGGGGCCGATAACAGCATTCATTTCCTAGCAAGTCACATGATTGCAGTATACGTACCTCCATCGGATACGCCTTGCCGTTGACAGTATGTTCCGACCCTCTGTCGTCCTCCTTTCCCCAATGGAAAGTAAACTCGGCCAACTCGTAGGTAGAGTCGGGAGCCAAGGGACCGCCTGTCAATACTGGAAGGACAGAGAAAATGGAACTCGATAAGTTTGCATAATTTTACAAGTGAAAAAGATCTGTTGATTTAACCCTTTCTATCTTACATCAAGACTCAGGCTGCTACTGCTTCTTATCACGGACGTGTATAATAAAATCTGGACTCGCAATGCCCTTAATCAGCTTATAGAGTCATTGAATCCACTCGCAGCCATTTTACCGAGCCGAATACAAAGCTTTCCTGGTAATGCCCGCCTTTGTTCTTCCTGACGTCAATAGTAGGGAGCCAACCCACGCCTTTGTATTCGGCTCGGTAAAATGGCCGCTGGTTGGCTTCTTTTTCATACAAAGGCGTTGCAAGTCCAGGTTTTTTTTATATACGTCCGTGCTTCTTATTTACAAATAACGGTATACAGGACAGCGCCTGCATTGGCGTCAACAAGCCGGTTGCTGAGAAAGATCATTGTGCCCTCAAAGTTCTCTGCTAGTCAGATGTTATGATACGCATTAATTCGATGTGCAGGAACCAAATTTTTGTGCACAAAATGTAATGAAGGCACATACGTATATAAAGGACTCCACATATTTCATAACTTTGCTCGCTTGAGAGACCACTTTGCGAAAACTGACCGTCGTTGGTATCAGTACTACCAATTAGAAAAAAACACGGCAGTGTCACGAGCTAAGGCCGTGTGAGGGGCCTCATTTCGCTGGACAGTCCCAGAGTTTATAGGAGTGCATTCCACTAAATGAGTAGATTTCTACGCGCGAGCTCATTGATATTTTATGATCCCGCAGGGTTTTTCCAATAAGAGGTGCCATCATCGCGAGCGATCACAGATATATTTATATGAATCACGAATCTGGGACTTTTGTCGTCAAACTCGGCGTAATTGTTCACAAAAACCTGTAACCCTTGGGCCTATTTTGCATAGAGGCGGGCGGCTACACTGACGGTAGGGAGCATAGTTTTACTCCTTTTTGGGGGTGAATAAAAAAAGTCACGTGGCTAACCCTTATAAAACTGAAAAGAAAAGTGAAGTTCTGGCCATAATCTTGAATTTTCAAAGAAAAGCGGGAGGCCAACCTTTCACAAGAGTCACCAGGCGGCGCTGTTTCTGTACGATTTTTTTCAGTGTTTCCTATGGGCGCGTTTATAGTGTAGTGCAACCATAGAGGCTTTGCGTAGTGTCCACCTTGCAGGAAAACCTCCTTTGTGCTATCATCGTCAGAGAACTACTGCAGAACAATGGTATACCATGAGAGTATGGAACAGACATCATCGCCATTTGCCAAGGCGAACCTTCAGTGTGCTCACGACAAATTTATAAGACAGCAGTAGCCACGTTTAATGTGGGTTAAATTGAGAGAGCCATAGCTTACCTGATCTTGGGGGCGGTTCTGATTTCCCCAGGCCTGCCATGACACCATCTTGGAAATAATCAAATTAAAAGCCATTTTAAAAATCTCGACTCAGATCTAGCCAGATATTATTATATTACTTGCAGTGAAGCAAACGTCCTAATACACTGTGATATTAATGAATTTGTATCACGACACACATTTGACCTAGTCTCTTCCATAATTAGTGCATATTTTAGAGAGCACAAAAATATTGTGCATAGTGTTGTCAAAACTCTAACTTCTTGCTGACACTTTTGAAAATGATGACGACTAGTTGCAAGAAATATAGTATGGGCAGAGCTTTTGAACCACTAATCTTCCGCTTACGAAACGAGCGTCTTAAAGGTATAGTGTACACCATTGGTAAAATCCCCAAAACATGGACTACCGTATAATCCTGAAATATCTTACTTGAAAGAAAGTGCATAACAGCCCCAATCAGTCTGTCAAATATTTCCGCCCAGAATGCTTTATTTTTTGAGAAAACAGAAACTTTGTTCTTTTTTTTTATAACTATGATAACCCGCCCATCGTATACGAGTTCATTTCATTTCGCACATCACATAGGCGCTAGTTTTCTAGTGTGTGTAGTGTTTGCAGATGTGGGAGTCTCCATTAATAAACGGGTAAACCCCAAAACAGCTACAAACGTACCGGCAGAAATTTACCAACAGCATTGTAAACTGAAAATATACAAAGATGAGTGTAAGGTGTATAGTGGAAAATAAATTGGATCAGTGCGAAGTTACATTTTATTAAAGGAAGGATTTTCTTAACGCGAAAACTTTGTGAATTAAAAATAACCCCTTTGGCATAATGCAATGATCAAAATACGTGGTGGCTGTTCCGAGCAGAATGGTGCAAGGGATTTTGGTCGAGGAAAAGTACGATTTCCTTACGTTAAACCCCCTATGTTTCAAGACATAATTTGTGTTTGCTTATAAGTATTAGAGAATCAACTAAGAATGGTGTTTTCAGACTTTCATCGACGTGTAAACTGACGTGAAAGTGCGGTCATTAAGCAAGATCGCGCGCGCACGTGCATTATCATATGTATTCAAGGACACGAGTCGACTGCGTTCCTGGATGAAGTTTTTTCATGAATCCGCAATGTTACATTGTTGAGGAGGCGCATTACCCCAAGGTAAATACACTGATTATCCTAGCCGTTGAAAACTGCTCCTTTTTAAATGAATGAGAACCTGTCAGGCCTGTTTCCCACCGTGACCCCGCAGAGGTTGATCGTTTACTACAAACGCCCCGTAATCCACAGGTTTTACGCAAGGTAAAAATCTTCGATTTAAGCGTTGAAAACGCAGAGCTGTTTTTGTCGATTTTCACAAAGCAGTTTACTCTTACATGAAACAAGTCAGTGGATTGTAAGTTGCAGTGAATATAAAACACCCTGATCAGCCAATCTTGTAAAATTACGACCAAAAACCAATGATGTTCATTACCTTTAACCACTGAGCTCTGCAAACTGGCGTTTATTGTGAAACAGTATTATTGTACGGAATAAAGCTCATTTAAACACACCTCTTCCTGGTTCTTTCTCTTGGTTGGCTGAAAAACGGTCACGTGTGGTTCACTAATATAGGCTGGTACCTGAATTTGGCTTCAGCGTGACTCGACATGCGCCTAGACATTGCGCGCGCAGATCAATTCCAGAGACCAATAGGTAGGCCGACTAGTCTTGAAAATGTTTGACTGGTTATTGCGCCCTCTGGAGCTTGTCCTGAATCGAAACAGTTCAAACCCTGCAAAATTTCTCTTCCTAGTTGTGTACAGCGAATCCAAATTAGACTGCGTCTATGAAAACTAAAATGAACTGTTAAGTTTTTTTTTGAATTTCAAGTGCTATTGAAAGTTGAACTAAAACAGTTAAAACCCTGAAAGAATATTTTTCTTGTTTGAGGTGTGTTATAAAACACACATGGACTGGCCAAATTCGGTCATTAGTGCACACCCATGCCCTCTCGGGCTTGTGAGTGACCTGAGGAGAGTCTTAGTTCCCGACGCCTTCGCCCTCATTGCCAGTCCACATGTGTATACTTTACAATCGTCCTTCCCTGCCCTTACAAGATGCCTGTCACAAAATCTTGTAAAGGAAATACGTCATAGCGACCGACGCGCAAAGCATTGCGGGTTACTTGCTATCCTCAGCAACACATGTTTGCATACATATCATGCGTATGCAAAAGTTTCAGCCCGTGTTTTTTATTGTTCAAATGAACTCTCTTAACAAAAATTACGTCACTCAGTTACCCTTTCCAGCAACCTGGAGCCAAACTATAAGCTTCATTGATTAGTTCAATAGAGGGCGCACTTTACGTATTTCATAATTGGACAAATTGTAATGGGGGGGGGGGAGAATGGGTTGGTCCGTGCGCCGTTATATGGGATCACGCCCTCTGTTGTCAATGAATGGCTAAACGGAGCGAAACTTTACTACTTCGGAGAATCTCCGAACCCGAAAATCTGTTAAGTGCCAGAAAAAATGTTTATCGAAAAAGTCAGCAGGCAGAATGCCATGTTATGTACGTTGCTTAATGACCAGTGCTCTGCTAATATTCGCTTAGCACATAAAAATTGCTGGAAAATGATTTTCTGCTGGGCAACTGTGTAAAAAAATCGGTGGCACCTGTGTATAATCAAACATGCACCGTCGACATACTTGTTTCTGAGCATTTACAATTGCAGTGACGTGCTTGGGCTAAGACCATAGTCTTCGACAGATGTGGCTACTGTCCAGTATTATTACAGTGTGGGCGATGGAGAAACTGTCATCAAGCAGAAATAAGCAAGTACAATGTATGCTTACGTGATTTCCGCCGTTTGTCCGTAATTTACCGTTCATTTTCTGTAAGGGATAAGTTCAGTATATTCCAAAGAAGATTTCTCAGAATTTAAGCAGAAGCCTTGGCTCGAT
The DNA here is from genome assembly GCF_054643075.1 of Acanthaster planci. Lineage (NCBI taxonomy): Eukaryota > Metazoa > Echinodermata > Asteroidea > Valvatida > Acanthasteridae > Acanthaster > Acanthaster planci. The sequence goes on from NC_141782.1 coordinate 12,794,304, forward strand.
TACATGCATTTCAGAACGACTGATTTGAGCATGTGATGGTACACGTCCACGACATACTGAAGTAGAAACCGTCATGAAACACCGCGGCAAAGTACTGAATTCACCACTTTGATGTATCAGCCATATTATGCAGTGCCACACCGTGAACCAGATCAGGCCACTAAAAGGGGGCGGTACACGTGTGATGGCGGAGGATACTTTAGCTTGTATTGCTTTAACAGTGTTATTTTTATTGACTACTTCAGCAGTCAATATTGACTGTTTTAGCACCTTCGGGGACGTGTAACACCTTTAGCTTTCCTCCGGTGCTATAAAGTCTATGGGGTGTAAAAACATCATATTCCACATCACAGTCGTCAAAATTATATTTTTTTTATTCATCCATGTTGCATTCTTTACAATATTTCCTAACGTGAAGTGTCTCAAATTCAATCGAAAGGGCGAGTGTCTCTGTCCGTCGCTACATAGAACAATGTGTACGACGTCACGTGACCGTTCTGGGTTATTGAAAGTTTTGGATTCAAGACAGAGGTATGTCACTTTGAGTTAACCCACCAGGTTTGTATTTGACGCTGATCTGTACGGTGTTGCCAGTGTTGATCATCTCGCATTCTCGGCACAGCGCGTAGTCGGCGTTCAGGGTGGGCTGGTTCAGGGTGCTGTCGTACACTGCCTGGCGAGAGTTGAGATTGATGGGAGACTGGCAATCCCCCCTGGCCTCGGGAAAATGGAGACCCCACTCGGCAGTGCCTGCAGTGGAAAGAGGAAGCAGGGAGGAGAACATTTATATGATTAAAACTATGAGCCATGATGAATGCAACGAATCAAGTGAAACCTGTCAGGACGGAGGCAGTAGGCTGAATACATGTTAAGACTGACGTCATACGTCTCCCACAATCCTTCGAGGTCCACCACCTTCCAAATGAGGCCGTGTCCAAAAAATGACAAGAGGCTTTATATGGGCGCAAGTGAGATGCTTAATTTGTAATTATGATAATAATTTCAATTTCTGGGGAAGGGGGCTGTTTGAACCAACCTGGTTGTGTCCATAGGCCCTACACAGAGCTTGTGTCCATAAACTTCGTAAAGCTTGCGCCCATGGGCCCTACATAGAGGCTTTGCGCAGTAGCCTCCTTTGTGGATACCCTGAGGAACAAAAGAACTGGCCTGCAAGATTGTAGCCATGCAAAACCTCTACAGAGCGAGCTTCCGGCATCTGAAACGCGCATTGTTGTCCGTGGGTTCAGGTACTTCCTCTAAGGGGGCGGTAAGGCTCTGGCCGTGTCCGAAACGTGCTTCCAGAGCTACGGTTAGGTCTATTGTCTGCGCGTCTCCAACTATTTCCCATGGAGCGAAGACCTAGACCTAGCCCTAGACAAGAGATTCGGATGCAGCCTCTGATTCGAACACGGTCCATGAAAAGATGGCGCACTCAAAAGGACTATGGGATGTGCAACACGTTGAGCAAAGAAGTGCATTCTCTTACTAAAGTGACAGTTTGGTAATCCAACTGCACATGTGCACAGCAAGATCTGACAATTCTTTGGATAAACAACGATAGTTCACCTGAGTATGTGCAGTTGTACTTGCAAAACTGTAATTCCAAGGGCATGTTATACAGTATGAAGACAGTTACTTTAAGGCAGATCCATTTGAGGGCTGCCGTACAGACAAACAACCTGCGTGGCTTTCTCCTAAGTAATAGGTTTTCTGTGTTGCTTAACGCCCCCTTTCGAAGGGGGGGGGTTGATTCTCAGTCTTTGATGCTGTGGACGATTGTGCATCAATCTCAGCAAGCAGCAAGTCCAACTACCCTAATGTATTAAAATTATTACTTTAAAACATTTACTAAGTTACAAACTTAGAATGGAGCAATACCGACATACAAAAAAATGAGAAAATATTTCAACTAACTTGCTCAAGAACGAACCTGTTCGTTTTGCGATATAAACAGTCGGTATGTACTATTGCACGGTGCGATATGCTGCTACAAACAGCAAACACAAATTTTGTGCTGAAAATTATGGGATTAAAATGTAACTGCATTTCCTATAGGAGAGGGGTGGTCTTCTCAGCGAGTCGGACAAACTGACGAACGCCACAAATATTATCGCCAAAATTCGAAGAAACGTAAATTCTTTATCTTTTCTGCCAGACACCCTGCATCACGAGACCACTGGAGATCGCCGATTCAATTATCGCGAGAGCTGTCTTTTGCGCCAAAATAGCGTTGCCCGGCGACGGAGCTGGGTTCATCTCAAGGAGCTCATCTGCCATCGAGGCTAGGCACGTCACAATTCTTCTCATGAAATTCTGAGTAATACGAAATGTCAAGTTAAATGCCGAAGACGATCCCTAACACAAACAGGGCCTAACTAAAAGGTCTACCAAATGTAAAATTCACTGAATGTTATTCTACGAATGTCAGTACAAAATAAATTCACCTTCTGCATGAGAATTATTTCTGTAAATAATCCATTGTAGTTAAAATGTAATTCAAAGTACGGAAACTTTTCCAGACCCGCCAGCAACTGCAACCTTTAATAACCTCCTTTAAGATTACTTTCAATCTTATCAGAGTTCAAATTTAATATGTTTTAGTTACTGGTAGTCTGTTTCAGCTGTCTTTGTTCCTGTTCCATAGAGAATAACTGACAAATTTTGCCTGCTTCTCTCAGTACCAATATCATGCAATTCTTAAATACACAGCAACGTAATTATGAAGCGGTTTGCTCTTTCTAAGCCAAAGACGATTTACGCCTACCACTGGCATGTAAAACTACAAACTATGGCTGGCCGTCAGTACAAATTAACGCAAAGGGTAACTCTATAAAAAGTCTAAAAATTTCACCCAGCTATATCACAGCACCGAACAATAAATATTATACCACGAGGTGAAACACGACCCTCTATTGGTCAAATGTACAGTTTGAGGTACAATCTGACATCAACCATTGGTGATATTTTCGTAAGCTTGGCCACCCAGACGAAAAGCAGACAATTTGAAAGGGGTCTATGTATTCCCCCTTAACATTCCCACTGTAAAGTTGTTCCTTGATGGATTCAAACTACTTCAACAAACAACCAAATTTATAGAACAATTCTTTACGAGAAGCTGAGATGTCCTGCTATCCAGTTGATCCAGCTATCCAGTTGATCCAAAGAAATACAGTCAAATAACATATTGGAGGAAAGAGACTATAAAGAAAACGATGATAATACACAACCAATTCAGTCAATAAAAATTTGCACACATTATTGTCAATCAGATACATTCCGCCCTTTCCCATCAGCGCTTTTAATATTTCTGAGGAATATCGGAAAATAATTGTAGAAAAGCAACGAGCAACAAATCCACGGTTTTCCACCTCAGGCCTGATGATAACTCGTCACTGTTGTGTTCAATTTTTAGTGCAAAGGAGTCTCAGGCTACAGATTTGAGATGGATTTGGCATTCGATTGAAGTGAATACTCTGCTGTCATTATCACATGAATTGATGCAATCACTACACGCCAGTAATATCCAGGTCTGCAAATGATCTAGAGCTCTCGTGCCATTTATTTCTAGCCCCCTGTGAACGACGTCGAGTCCGCTCCTGCTGGGAGTTTGCTTTATCCTTGTCACGAATCACGCCACGCATAAGCTGTGCTATGTACTAGCTTGAAGCATTCAAAGTCAAAATGTGCCCAAAATTCGGGACAGGTCACCTACAAATTGCCAAACAAAAACAAACATACCTTGTTAGCTCAAAAGATTACGGACCAAGTAAAAATATAAAGCTAACCGTCTTTCCTTTTTTAATTTCAATTTCAAGATGGCCGCCATTAAAAAAAATTCCAACAACCATTAATGCTGCCACTGTTCAAAGTAAGTAAGTTGAACGAGACATGTTAGACGAGAGAATGTAACATATTTGAAGTAGTTCGCAACTCTTTTGGATCGGTCGACATTTTTTCACCCCAATTTTCCCTGTGGTAAATGTAAAAAATTAAATCCAGGCGGTTGCCAGAAACGAAGCGGGTGAGGACGCTAAACATAATATTTTTTTGCTTCTTCTTATTCTTTAGCATTCTTTCCAGAACGCTATTCGATGGTTGTTTTGTGGATTTTTTTTATACACCGAAAGAGCAGCTTCTGTGAAATCCACAATGCAGGGCCAAAGCAATTCTGTATTTACAGATTTCCAGGGCCCAAGGAATGTCATGTGTAAATATCTGGAACGGATTATATGCTAAATGTCAACCGTTGTTTGGGCTGATAGTCTTATTGCAAAACGGCGTTGGCACTTTAACATATACGAGGGACTACATAATTATGACCAGCGGGTACAATAATATGAGAATAACAGCTGTCGTTGTGCGCACAAAACTGGGCTGTCATTTATATCAAGAGCATTCGACTTCTTGACGACAAACGATTAAAATTCTGAATACAGTATTACTTATGTTGAAAGTACTGAATTTCAAAGCACACTTCATTCAAGTGTGGTCGGTCGCTCTTTGAAATATAACGGGCAAAGTGAAAGAATGATTTGCTTACCTTTTTAGCTGCTTGGGTTACATATCTCAAAGGATTATTGGATAAAGAAATAAAGACTTGTCCATATTTTTTTTAATGAAGTACCGAACGGAGCAAAGCCACTGTAGTTTCTCTGTTTTTTTCTTTAAAAACACGATTAGATTACATTCTCTGTGTATATGATGATTTTTAAAAAATATTTATACATGTAAATGTAAAAGAGTTCGAAATCCGGTCTAAAGAGAAATCCCACGTCAAAAGAATTTCCAAAAATTTAAAAACGAAAAGGGTTCTCCGAGAGCTCTTTCTAGATCAAAAGCTTGGCCAAATTAATTGCAGCATTTCAGTGTTTTCTAAATATTTTTTCTTCGCCAGGCTGAAACAAATGTTTATAATTTTATTAAAAGCGGAATGTTATTAACACTACATTTATCGACAGGTCCAATCCCAGAAGGACGCGAATTCTAAGTAATTGAGCGTAAAGTGCATTGCCCAAATGCATACATAATTCTACTTCAAACAACATACCCTACCATCCTTCAAGAAGGCTGTCTGTGGTAACACTGTTCTTCCTTTCTTTTGTCACTATGCAAGGAAAATGAACTCCAGAAAGAATATTCCAAGGAAAGTGTTAAAATCCACTTTAAATCTTTCAATTGCAAATTTAAATATTGGGAGCGAACCTTGACAAGCGCCCCGGGATCTGCCGCGTTAAGCAAAAATATCAGAGAATGTCATCCCACATTAGCAGCAGTTCGTAGTATTGATTTTAGCGAGATATTCAGTCGCGGACGCAGTCTGTGTTAGCGTACAGCAACTACTCTAGCGTAGGTTAATAATTACAAGAAGACCGTTTACTGTATGCTCTACCGTCCAAGGTGAATGGCATACTCGTGTATTACCCGAGGGTGTAACAGCACATCATAAAGCCACACCGCGCTGCACTAAAGACATGCCAGTTGGAAATTGGCGATTGCCCTGTGCAGCGATAGCACTATTGCTTTATCACTTGTCGGCTTCTCAGTTCGGAGAAGCAGATGTCGACTAGGCGTAATTCTTAATGACAGACCCGTGAGAGATTTATTTTGCTCGAGATAGCTACACCACTCACCGTCGTTGATGTATCTCCATTCAATCCCGTCGGCCATGATGGTTTTCTCCACGACTGACATATTATGCATTTTGAAGGTGTTGCTAGGCTGGTTGCTATGGAGAAGGTTTTTTTCTTGTTTGCGTAACGAGCACTGCTTGCACAGAGGATGGAGGCAATGGGAGCGGTGTGATTTGTTTCCGTGGAGAGCGGTCGATATGCTTCGCGTTGGCGGGCGGAGCTCGTGCACACAGTGTACCAGCAAAGCGTGTACACGTGTCCTCGGAGGTTCTCGAACGATAGAATGAAAATAAATGAGGAGATTGTTGGCGACGGGCAGGCAACCGCATCTCTCACGAGGTTGTCATGGCAACAAGAACGGTCCGCTCGCACGCTGGACGGTTCTTGGGGGGTGGGAAATCTGTGCAGAGCCCAGAATGAGCTGAAACCTGGACGATTCCCGTTGCATGGCTGCGTGTTTGATAGACTGAGCGTCTAGAGACTGCGATAGAGGGCACTGGACTCTCAATGCCCGGCCGTGAGACGTTAGCTTCGTTCAACGACGCACGGTACCCGCAGATAAACACAAGATAAAGAGAGTATCGATTTTCAGCTCTGATATTCTGAACTAAACCCTAACAAATGAATACGCACGCGTGGAGAGAGCGACCCTTGCTCTTTTTTTATCAGACAGAATTTGAACAAGAAGCAGCAGTATCTTTTGTGAAAAGGGACGTTCATTTTTAAAGGCTGAGGCTTCTATATCTATTGTGAATGTTATGGTTCTCTTCCTTAGGTGTGTTTTTATTGCATTATCTTAAATTGCGGAGACATAATATTTTCCACGGTTTCTGCCTTGTCACCTTTGTGCACGGGAAAAAATTGAAAGGGATGTTCTGAAAATCCCGAATTCGAAAATTCGTACAGGATTTTCCACTGGTCCCTTACAAATCCCATGTATTCATACTAGGATATTTTGGAGGTTGGTACAAGGCTAAGGGTGTGACTTGGGAATTTGATTAATGTTCAGTAGGCCTTTGCCACCGGTGTCACGCAGCCCGCACGTAGACAGCGCTGGGGCCTCATTGTTTGTGTTGACGCATTGAGCTGCTGTGACCTATGAACAAGCTAGTTCGAAGCTTTCCCATGCAAGATTAAGAAATCAGAGTGACGAACGCAGAAACGTTTGAATGAACGAACGCACGAATGTTGATATTTGAATCATTTATAACGCACCTCGGTGATTTCAAACTGGCCTTTAAATATGTTGTAGGCCCTGTGCTCGTTGGATAATGTGGCACTGGGTATGGCACTTTTATTTGGTGTTCTGTTGAAGATTTTTGGGTTGTCCACGAACCTAGCATGCACTTTGGGAACGGGTCTAAAAACGGCATGTTTGGGCGACCGAAGAAATAAATTAACAAGCTATACACAACAAGCCGTCGACTTACAAACAAGATTGCCGGTTAAGCCAAAGACCGCACGATTTTAGCCCAAGATAATTGGGTGAGCCGAAAAGCGAACGTCTCCCACCCACACAGGTTTAAAATCCTGTTTACCTATTATAAGAAATACAGAAACTGACATGAATATAACCTGGTGCCCAGAAGCAAAGTAAAGAAAGTGCGCCAAAATGCTGCACTGCCAACTATTGCAGCCTACAACACATGAACATACATATAAGTTATGCATCAGCGTTAAGCAGATTGTAAATGTGCAGCTTTATACATTACAACTTATTCATGTATACAATTTGTACATTGACAAGGAGAATTTGTACATATACATTGCACTTGCGATACCTCTGTCTTGATTACATTGCCTGGCCGACACAAATGCATGCCACCCCCACGGTGGGCATCGGACATCAGTGATATCACATCATGATACCATAGACTAGTCCCCACCCCATAGTGACCGCTTACCAGGCTATTTATTAGTAACTCTGCTAAACTTCCACACTGTATGGAAACAGCGAATTGTAGTATGGTGTACTATTTTATGGTGTACTACTTTATGGTGTACTATTTACGACACACATTTCTCTCTCTCTAGCCTCCCTCTAGGCAACGCAAGTACACGACGCGACGGCACGACGGCTCCCTTGCGTCGTGCCATCGAGTGGCACCGTCACCTTCTTGCCGCTACGTTTGTACACACACGACACGTCGCGTCATGCCGTCGCCCGTCGCGTCGTACTGTCTTGGGTCCTTTCATTGTTGCATTTTTTTCTACCTAAACGTCGCCCTTCCGTCGGCCGTCGCGTCGCACCGTCGTGCATTGTGCCGTATATCGTTTTGTGCGTCGCGTCGTGTATTACGTCGCCTCAAGCACGACGCGATGCATGACACGACGCACGACGTGACGCGTCGTATGCTGTCGCCCTGTGCGTCATGGTGTTTATAGAGGGCGCCTTCACTGTTTTCTTTCATTTCCTTCCCCCATGCTTGCATAGTACATGCTATTCTGCATGCTGCCGCCGTAAGCATTTAGAACCTCGAACTGGCAGCTTGTACAATCACCTCAGCGTAGCTTTTGAAATATTGTCCAATCGTATAGTATAGATGGTAGAAGAACTAACGCAGCATGCCCAAAGCTACTAAGCAACATACACGGAAAAAGCAGCCAGATCGAGGCTCTGCATGCCTATGGCGGTAGCGTACAAAGAGCGAATAGGTAGCAGGTCTTGTTTCTATTGTTCTTTTTTCATGCATTCTTTCTAATTTTGTGTTTTCATTATTAGTGAGTTGTTGAAGAAAAGGTTTTCTTTTTTGTTTTTGTTTTAATTAAATGTAATTAGAGAGAGCGTTATGACCAACTATCAGCATTGTCTCCAGGAAATACATAACGTCAGCCACAACAATGTTTTAGCTTTTCCTGCTCTGATTTTGATCTTTCTAATAATTATTTCTAAATCCATTCTAATTGAGATATAATACCTCAGTCATTATTACGTGCTTGCCAATGTAACATGCAGATCTGATGAGAAATTATGTGCATGGCCAAACAGAGTTGGAGAAAAAACACCGTCACAATGATACACTATGATGCGTCTGTACAATGTTGTATTCAGAAACACGGACTCATATTGAAAGTGTGATGCTGATGAAGGTAACGAGGAAGACTGACCTGAAGGAGGACTAAGACGGAATATTCTGAGGGTATTATAGAGCAGGCTCGGTGGGAGTACTACTCAGAAATTACCGGGATGGACCACGGAGAAATACCGGTATCTAGAAGATTACAAATCTACCACAAATGGGATCTTTATCAACGGTATTGAAAAGAAATCACTGCCCGGGTAATTAAACTGTGACAAATTCTGGGCTTCCACTTACACGTATTTAGAGAGAACAGTCCTACATTACGCGGATTCTCTTTTTGCTCTTTTATGATTTTTTTATAAATAAAACACGACAGAAATTAATCCTAATCGATGAATGGATAAGATAAAAACAAGAAAAAATCAACACCAAAGAGCAAATAGTATGTACCTTGTAAGCACGGGGACGGAAATCATCACGCGGCACGTTTTAACAAAAAGAACTATACCAAACATTCCGGTTATACCGAATATTTATCTCCGCTATACCGAAGTTTCTGTGCACTTTCAATGTTACTTTTAAATATCTCTCTGTAAAGTACATAAAAAAGAGCGTCAAACAATCTATAGAATCTTTCCGCCTGATATGTTGTCATTGTCGACAAAAAAAGAAATGTTAATGTTTTTTCAAAATAAGATTTGTTCACGTACCGCAACCGTTTATGGTGCAGCAAAACGTGTGTGGTGGGTGCAGCTGGAAAAGAAATTTTTTTAAGGGGCAAGTAGTGATAAAAGCCGCTAACACGCTTTCGGTAAGCCCAAGCACATTATCAACTGATAGGCTAGTGAAGAATTTGGATTTTTCTGAAATAAGAATTTGTGTTAAATAAAGGAGTATACCTCGCGCAACAAAATCACCATATTCATATCACCCCTTAAGATAATGGAATGGTCCAAACCTAGCAGTATATGATGACATCGTTGCTCCTTTCCAAGCTCCGTGGCGAAGCCTGTTTTCTCAAACAAAATCTGCAATTTCTGTCACCTCCATTGTTTCCAACCGCAATGACTTTTATGCCCATAATGCAAGGGTAGTTACCCTATTTGTAAATTGATAAAGTGCAATTCGCACTGACCGACGACATGGGGATGGTTTTTGACCGATGTGCATGTGACGTGAACGTGTGGTCGTACATGCCAAGTTGCCAAGGTCAAGTGTTTATTCGATAAATTCTTAGCGTTTCATTGCTGTCGGAGTAGACACAAACCTGGAAGTACATTTGCCGACCGCTATTCAAAGAAAATAAATCAGGGTCGCATCTGACATGATTTTCTAAGGTCAGAACACATTTTCTAAAGAACAAAGGCCAGATGTAACATGGACAAAAAAATATGACACATTTGGACCCCTAATTTCCGGAATTAACTGTATACCATCTTTAATTTTGTGGATTAAGCGAATACCCCGCATACGTGGAAGGGACCGCGTATCGCTTGACGTTGACAAACACATTTGGAGAGACAAAGTTACTTTCAATCAATAAATCAAGCAACCGGCAATGACTCCCCCATGTTGCTCAAGGCAAAGTTATTTGCCTACCTAGAATTTTATGAGCGTGTGTCGGTTCCCTACACTCCAAGCTGTAATTTTGCAAAGAGTGCTGTGTCCCTGCAAAAAGAGTGGTAGAAGCCAGGAGCAGGTCCAAGGGGTCAGGGGTGGGGTCAACCCCCTTGCTCTTACACATACAAAAATAAATCGAAAAATAAAAAAGAAAGAAACATCAGTTAGAGTAATGATTAGGAAAGATGACATTAATTAAGTAATAAAGCTTATATTTGTAGTTCATTGACAATCCTATGGCATTATGTGTCGTCCTAGTCTTTCCGCAACAATCGGACGTAAAACTAATGACGGGCCCGACCCTCACCCCCAGGAAAATTCCTGTAGGCCTATCTGCCCCTAGAGGGTAATGGATATACTGCTGCATTCACATAGTTTTCTAGAGCAAATATCCATTTTTAGTGGAATATTGGCCATTAGAAAGCACGGTAGAAAGCACATAAATAATGATATTTCTCTTCATTGTGCATTATAACTAAGCTTGATGTGTTTATTCGTAGGCTTACGCATGCTGTTTGCTTGGTTTGTTTTGTTATGAATTGTGGTATTAAAAGTAGTTCTCGTACTCCAAAGCAGCTGTAGTGCCTTGGGATTCATTCGGTTGGGTTAAGTAACAAATGCTTATCCCGTCTGGTTGGGGCATTTGAAGCCTATCCAGTAAATTTCTAGAGTCATGTATACTCTGGGCTGATGGAATGTCAAGGGAAAGAACTTCATATACAGACCCCGCTTGACACCCTGTGCACAGACCCTATGAGACTGGTCTGGAAAATTTTTTTTCTCAGTTAATACCTCAATATTGTAACTGCTAATGTCACTTTTAGGACATGTTATTGCTTTAAGATGGCTGAGAGGTCACTGTATGGAAAAGTAGTGACATCCATGATGAAATTCTCTCCTCATTGATATGTAGCAATATGTACGTGCTGTATGCAAACCTATGCGATTAGCCAATGGTACAAAAAGAGAAATTCGTTGTTGAAATATATGTGCATGATCATTTCTGCCCCAAAGAGATATTGGCTGTAGAAACCTGTGCGAATGTCCAATACCCAATATCAAACTAACTTTACTGTCATACCACTCACATTTGTAGGCGGACTTTCCACCAGGGATGAGCTCACGGATCCTGGGCGCGCAAATATTCTTGATGACCGACAGCCTCATCACCGTGCTCATGGACGGCCGCACCTGCAGTCGTCTCTTTCGGACCATACCCCGCCGGGGGTGTGCACAAAACGACATGCTGTCGGACTGGCGAACGCTCGGGGGACGATGGCAAATGTTTCGGGGCTATGCTCAAAGACACCGGCAGCTTCTGCGAGCCCGCTTGTTTACTCTCCTATCTTCCCTGTTGGGACCGTGGTAAGACCACCCACAATACCAGAGTGACGTTCAAAGAATGATGCGATTGTTAACGACAGGTTCAACGCACGTGCAGTTATGTAATCTCTTTTCAAACTTCCCCAATCATGACAGTACCAGACTACTGCTGCGTTTCAGTGTATAACTGCTACCGAGTGCTACAATAAAGTGCGCCTCCAAGAGGTTACTGCAAATCGAGAAACGAAGTTTGCTTCGCATTTACACAATGGAAGAATGCAGTAAACTGCAGATTTTAAAGCAAAAACTAGACGATGATGGGAAACAAAATCGGGGAGGCAAAATGAATAACACAGGCCAAAAGTATTGAGGTTTGGTTTCAAAAGTACTTGTATTCTCACCTCCTTCTTAGCCTTATTTTGTAAATGAACCTATATATATGAGGGAGGAAACTTCTGTTTGTAACAGGCAAGCAAAACTGTAACTGTGGTATTGGAAAACAATCGACAAACGGTAACTTTCCTTTCGTTCAAAGTTGTCAGTTTTCAAGATGAACTTTTGAAGACATTTTGATTGAAACAGGACGAGTGCACGGTGCACAAAGCACCAAATGCGTTTGTGTAATAGCTCATGTCGACACAACAGAGCGGGGAGTTCATGAACCGCAAAATAGACCTAATTGAGACAGACTGTACTTCCTCTTAAAGGATAAAGCGTCCAGAAAAAAATTAATGATGTTTATTTTTAAACTTTTGCTGCGGCAACAGTTCTTTGCGGGTGCAGAGCTTGATAGACTGGTTTCCGTTCTCCACATAGTCTCCGGACTCTTTTCGGACGTCCAATGTAGGAACCAATGGCCGGTAATGAATTCTGGTGGAATTTTTCCAGGTTCATGTTATTGAGGAAATGAGTATGTTGATGTTCATCCCAAGTAACGGTAAAAGTTCCCATTTTGCTTATCTGCTTTATGTAATTGTGAAAATAAATTCAGTATACATTGCTCGTCCACGTGATAAGTGATTAATGTTATGGTTGATATGAAGTTACTGCAAGAAGAGGTGAACATAAACATTTAGCATGAGAGCAAATTACAGCATTATGGTAAACAGGGGCTAATAGAAGTCAGTATTATGTATTATTTGTTACCTAAGTGACGAGCAAGATTGACCAGCGTGCAATCAATGCCACTGGCTTAACCACAACCGTTTTAAACCCAACCCCCTATGGTGTATGTAAAATAATAGTCGGAGGATTAAGGTTTGTTAGGGTTATCACTCAAAATTCACACAAAAGGGTCAATCAGACGCGTTTAAATGCAAGCTAGCTACCGATTCCTATACATGATATGCTTTATGATCACTGGGACTGGGACCTGTTTAAAGGCTTGATGTGCCCTCAAGTGAAATGTCCAGTTCGCACCTTTCAGCTTTTGCTAAATATCGCATCCACTTGTGCAAGAGCCCTCTGATTACTTCGACCTCTTCTTTGAGTAGCTACAGATTTTTGTAAACATCCAATGGCCCAGGGTTAGTGCACATGCACATGCATTGATAAAAGCAGCAACATACCCATAATACTTTGAGCGTGGACTACTCCTAACACCGTGAGGAATGTTTGTGGAAGATCTATCCCTGGCTCCTTATCATTATGAAGGAAATTCATGTGAATTGTATATGAGAAAAAGGATCATTTTGTCAAGCACAAATAGAGGTGGCTGAAGTTACATTCTACGAAAAAAGAAGAAAAAATCAAGGCAGATTTTGAGGAATTCTGCACATTTCACAAAAACTAAAGAGGGAGAAAAATGAAACAGAAGAAGAAGAAGAAGCTACGAATACATGGTTTGATGAAACGTCCAGGGTTGTATGTATGGCTGTACATCTGCATTATGAACTGCGCCCGCTAGTGTCTTATGCTATCAGCACATTCCCATCTCTGCTTTTCAAACTTACGTGGCCAGATAATTCTCGATTTACGTCGTCCCACAGTTTTAAGCACAAAATAAAGCCTATGAAACTGATGTGGGCAATTTTTTTTTTAAATTGTGAAAGAAGAATCGATTCGTTTTCTGATCCAAAGCTCCCTCCTCACTTTGTCTGTGAGCCCGGGTATGATAAACGGCGCCCTCTTGCAACACGGCACTTTTTGTGCAAATGTCTGACGGTCAAACACTAATCAACCCCTTCATCAAATGATGCTTTCTATGGCAGTATGTACGATCGACCGAATTTCTTCCTGGTGACAATTTATCATTCCATTTCATTTTCATTAATAAACAGGAAATTGGGAAACTTCTGTCTCTTTCACAGAGCCTAATCTCAGCTGTTCACCGCCTAATCTCAGTCAATAAAACTGTAATGAGATCTCGCCCACTCGCCGCAGCTGCTGCCGACATTTTGTCTGGCTATGGCCAAGCCATGATGTTTGCCAACGGCTGGTTGGCAACCAATAAGCTAAACGGTGTTCTGTGAAATGTGCACTCCCTACATGAGTGGCTGTCATTGAACCTCCCTTTTGAGCATTTTTACCAAAGTGAAGGAACTTTATGAAAGGATTATATAGACCGAATAATAGCTCATAAAAAGAGACATTTATATTAAGAACAAAGTTGTGCAAAGGCACCATTTTATTGAAATCAGTGATAGATAGGGACCGAAATATTTTTGAACAAAAAAAACCCAAAATTGTGTATTATCCGACAGTGCACTAATAGGGCCTACTTGTTTCACGCGGATCCGAATTGCGATCGGTGATTCCAAAGCTGGTTCGCGCTATCAAATAAGGTGGGGTCTGGTGTCAGTAAACCAACGTCGGATCACTGATCGCGATTCGGATCCAGGTGAAAAAAAAACAGGCCCATCGTTGCATGCTGTGCTGTACACACAATGAACAGCCATTTTTGCTCCAAAGTCTGGAGTTGGCGTTACTCTCTCTATAAATACAGCTCTCGCGCTCATTTCATTGCAGCACCACCTTTTGATATCACGTGACGGCCATCTTTGTTGTGCCGGAACTTGAAGAATAGCAATTCATCCGATCCGAAGACGAGTGAAATCCCCTGCTAAATACGCCCTACCTTACTTGCCAATTACACGTGACTCCAGGAATTCCTTCTCGTTCATTTGCTCCCGTTTGTCTCTTTCCCCTCGTTGCGGTTTCATTTCTCTTGGTTTCGACCATTGCTGACAAATGGATTCGCAGGTTTTATAGTTATTTTCCCAGGGATGTCCCTTACGCCTTCGCCGTCGTCCGGGGCATCAAGAAAAAATGTCGCGCCGCGTAGATCTGGGGAAAAAACCCGACTCCCCGTAATTATTTACAGAGGGTGTGTAGGGGGAGATACATTAATCTTCCCCCTTACTGAGAGCCACCTTCAATCGGGGAGGCTCGGCGTGAAGAGGTCATGTTTTCTTGTGGCTGAAGGGGAGAGACACAGGGAGCAGAGGAGAAGTTGGAATGCTTTTGAAATCTCGTTCCAGATTCAGCGGCCGTGTAGATGGAGTGCAGCACCGAGTACAGTCTTCTATTGTTCTGACGAGGACCCCGAAATACTGACTGAAACGCGGTGGTATGCACTTCAGAATGCATTTAGCTGTTTTAAGACCCGTCACATTGTGTTGAATCAATCCAAGTTTCCCTTTCCAGTTTGCTTGACTCTTGATGTCAAAACTCTATGGCGAATCCAGCTCTTGGGTTGGGGGATTTATCTAAAATGACTGTCCGATTTTTTTGTTCGTAAAATAATCTGTATACCTTCCCCCAACAAAGGAAGTAGTATTGTTTCTGCAAAAGAAAAAAAAGGGGATGACTTGCCCTTCGAAACTAGATTCTGTCAAACCCAGATACACATGCGAAAACTCAGGTAGCCAGCGCTAGCGACCTGTTACTAATTAGCTTGAGCAGTGCCTTGGCGCTTGCATGGTAATTTCTACAGAAATTGAAGCTAAAACCGAATAATTAGCAAAGGACATGATTACGCCTGGTGTAACATCAACCTGTTGCCCTAGCAACGGCATCGTGATCTGCGAGACAGGGTAACCATGGCGAATGCTTGAGCCTGATGAAATATGAATGACTGAATCAATCTGGGCGACACAGAACAGATTTTCGCCTGTTCAGCCAGGCGTTGAGGCCTCGGCCTTAAGACTCCAGCATCAACCCCCTATGTGAACGGCTGAGTGCACGGAAAAGACTTTTCACATACTGCCGCCATTCCTGCAAATCGAAAAAGCAGGCAGCATGTTTGAAAGCTGCAGCGGTTTTCTCATTTGTCTCTGAGGAAAGTAAAGTAGATGTGTCTATCAGGTCACGTGTTATACTTTCTGTTATTTCGCCTTTGTAGATTAATGAGAAACAGAAGAAATATATCTGTCAATCTGCTGAGTAGAAATAGTACTAAAGAAAATAAGTCCAAAACGAAACTCATGACCTTTCTCCCAAATTTTATTCATCCATTTTCCAGCTCCGCATACATAGAATTTATAGCGAAATACAAAAATTACATCGGAACAAAATGGATTATATATACATTTTTATAATTTGAAATACAGATTCATAATATAAACCAGAATACAACAAATATTGGTAAGACTGACGCAAGTCTGAAAATCACAACAGGCAGATCATAATGTTATCCGATTGATAACATCATGTTTCTCTTTCATGCCTAAATGGAATACATGTAGTCTAATCCCTCTCCTGAAAGTAATCCTAACCTCTCGCGTACTTGGCTGCAATTGTCTGTATAGAATGCTGCAAGTATACATCCCGTGTATGCAGGGCACTTGTCTTCTCCAGAGCCTTCTTCCTCGGCAATTCCGTCTGAAGCCCTCCACTAATTAGATTTCATTTCAGCAAACATCAATCTTTAAATTTATCTTGCAAACCTTTCTAAACCGCAACACCACTAAAAAAAAAAGCCGCGGTGGTGCCGTGCATGTCATATGACGGCTTGACAGTCGGCATCGCGAACGTACAGACCGGCTAGAAAATCCCGTGGGCGTGTTTACCATGGAAAGAAAACATATTTTCCTGTCTAAAGGTGCATAAATGCGCCGTTCAGATTTTGTATCATCGCTCGAGATCACGAAGCGCTCTTTTAGTTTCAGAGTGTACCAACGATCGAATTGGCTGTCTCGCATCAGCGGCCTTTGACGTTTTCGGCGAGGCGGATTTAGACCTTAGGAAAGACGGTCGACCCTTCAAAACCAGGAAGTCGTGCACAGTGTAAGAAATACATCAATCAAACCATGTATACTTAGTGAAAAGAACTGAGTGAATGTTACCGGTTCAGTTTTTACATTATGTTACACTATGTTACAAAGTCCACATTTATTATTATAAATTGAAACAAACATTTTAGTATAGTCTTGATAAAGTCATCGATAAATTATGATAAAATAAAACAAAAATGAAAACCACTGTTTTATATACATGATAGCACCACGAGAGTGTTTGATTAATACCTTACCCTACGGGGAAATGCTTTAATACAACAATTTGTATAATTCCAATCCAGCATGATTTAAGGGTTAAATGCACTCTGAATATCAAATTAGCGATGTAAATGTACAGTTTGAGGAAGAATGCGTTCATTTTGACAGCGATAACTATTGACTCTGACCAGTCGTTGCGTAACGACCTGTAGAATTATATTACGCTTCAAGCGCAATATTGATTCTTCAATGAGAATACATATTATGGTTGGACGGTCTTCATTTATACACTGAGCTAATCCCAGAAGAAAATTGAATTACCCGTGGAAAACAAATTGGGGGGATTTAGAAATATCTCAAAATAAAGCATTTTTGCAAGCATTTTAATGGTTTCTATGATAGCTTTGATTTGGGCGTTTGTTCGTTGTTTCATTGCCGTAGCTGAGGCTCCTCTTGTTATGTGAGATAACTCTCTAAAAGCGATGATGAAAGATACAAACATCAGAAGGATCAAATATATCATAAAGCAAGGGTTCAATCAATGATGAGGTTCACTGAGGTTAGCTCCCACAAAATAACTTGAGACAACTTTACGCCTGACGAAACGAAGTGTGAATTATCTTCGGATGAGATATTCATCACATCAGGCTCTTAACGCCTGCAGTCGTCTCTTAAAACGAGCAGCGTGGTCTTGGTACTGCAGGGATGAATCCCCGACATTTGAAAGTTAAATTCGTGTAGTCTAAACTGTGCAGAGCGCCTGCAGGTATCTGAACGAACCCAATGCGAAGACACGCATGAATATTCAGCTTCATAATACGCCCCACAGTATCGAGAAAAATTGTGCATAAATAAGAGTCTACACAGATTGTTTTAATCGATACTGGGGAAGCAGGAAGTGGTTGATTTGACACTGTGGTAGGCATCGATACTCTCTTGTATGAAAACTCTGCTTTCTCGCGAATAGGATTCCTCTCACGTCTGACCTTTAGTATTCCTGTCCCAATACCTCAAAAAGCGCCAGGAATCAGGCACAAGGGTCACGTTTCAGATTTTCGTCATGGTAGCAAGTTGAACCTACCCCCCAAATTTTGACGCTTCCCCACCATAAAAAATCTGTGGCTTGTCTGAGACCAGACGATGCATTTTCCCCGACAGTGTGGACGAAGATATTTGTCATAGTTTGCATTTGATCGATTTATTTGCCGAACGTGACAGAGCATCTGGGACATCGTAGCGGGTGACACTGTCATCGTTATTTTCCACCCACTCTGACCTGTCACACCTTGTTATACCACGCGCCGCGTGTGCCGCGTTATGCACAGTTTTAAGTTCAAGCCGTCACCACGGTGCATCACGCCACGAAGGAAGAAATTCAGAGGTAATGATTTTAATGAGTCGTCTGTCATGGAACACTTTGAGGTGAATCAAACTGGGACCGCTCTTACTGATCATAGCCCCTGCAATATTACAAGTGCATCATATATAACTGATAATGCACATATCCCATTAGTCTAATTAGCCGTTATCACGAATTCGACTCATTTGCCTCGATCGAGCCGTCATCAGTTATAAGTACACATACAGACTGGTACAACTAGTCATTAGAGGGGCTCATCTGCATCATCTTTATGGGTTCAATACGTAATCAATTTATAAAAACAGTTTACGAATGACGTCACGGAACGCTGATAATGGCCATTGGCCAATCACCTTAATTGCTACAAGGTAAAAGGATTGAGGAACGTGTGAGACACGCTCGCTCCTTATTCAACCCAAATTCAATTGGGAAGAAGGAAATACGAATAACACAGGCAGTGTTTAGACTGGAAACGACCACAAAGCCTTCCATCAAAACAAACTACTGGATTTATTATGCAGGTGTCCACACACAACTGAGAGGAATGCCAATGTTAAATGACATCTGAGACAGCGGAGTAAAAATAATGGCAACTCACTTAATTTAGGGACAGACACTTAGACTGAGGGACAAGGCTGATTCAAACGTCTGAAGTCCACTAATGTGTCAACCGTACCTTTAATTTGTGGACTTCTAGCATTACCAGAGCCACACTAGCTAGGCCTATATCATAAGGTTCACTCGCACAGGCGAGCTCTTTACTATCATCCCTACTGGCTTGAACACCGAGGTGTGCATACCAGCAACGATCGATCAGATTTCGAGGGATGTTATTTTGAAGAGTCCAAGGACTACATGATGGAGCATCCGCCATAATTTGGCGGCTGAAACAACAGCTCGGCAATATCTATCTTCATTGAGTCGTGACGTGATCGTATTGGCCCACACTCCATTTGTGCATGGCACAGACATGATTTCCATCGGCCACAATGCGGGCGAATCCCAGAGAGCACATCTGTATCTTACATTACAGGGCCACTCGTTGATCGATATCAGTTATTATGGATCTCGGCAGGACATAACCTAGCCTACAAATATGATAGAATACATTTCACACGTGTAAAAGTAGCACGCGAAGGACCCAGAAAAAAAAACAAACGACCAAAAGAATTTGTATTTCGTGACGTGAAATAAGCGGTACGCACTCCTTTACCCGAAGATGGTGGTTTACATTTGTAAAATATTTCCTCTTCTCCGTTGAGGGGTAAATATAAGTATAGCAACTCGTACTTTCACTGGTCGTCATAGTGACCAAATATTCGCCGACAACTTAAAAATTTTTGACACCTTGCAACTTTAATGGCATGTTTCATGAGCCTGAGGAGAACATGACCGCCACACTATTTAGGATGAATTTTGTCAGGCTGGGAATGCTTAGATGAAAATAAGCCCACTCAAGTTTCCGGAAAAGCAACGTATCCGGTGAACTGTAGGAGCTAACGTCAGCCAGGAACAGATGTTTCTCATCCGAGAAACTTTAACTTCCAAACAGATGGCCTCATCACATGATACAGCTGCCAAGTCATGCAGGCTTGATATAAAGATAGGAGAACACATAAAAATGAAATATGTGTTACGATGAAAGGGTGGCAATAGCGTAAGGGCGGTTGTATAATCTTGTTGCAAAAGCACAGGAACAAGTTAAAATATGAACACAAATGTCCCATTATCAGCAAGTGCTTTCCATTACAAAATACCGCCTTTATTTACTTTTAAATAACGTAGTTTGAAACAGAAGTCGACATGGAAACGCAGCATTAAATTCTTGAGGACAGACGACCACTTAATAGTTCATTCGCAATCGACAAAGAAGTGATTTTAATGACGACCTTACTGTGAACGTCTAGTCGGTATCTAAAAGCTGGAATTCATCTTATTTCAAAGTTCCCCAAAGCAATTTGTGTTATAAAGCTCACACCAGAACATTTAGTACATTTAGAAAAGAAGAAGTGGGAATTTTGACAGCACGTGAGTTCAATGCGCATGACAAAAATGGAAAAAAAAACAAACTCCAAGTACTGTCTGCTGCCACCAAGCAAGTGAATGGTCCCCAATGGTTTCATTCATAGGGGTTGAACGTGGATATCATTGGCTGGTCGGATTTCCCAAATCTGCGCTTCGTCTTCGCCTTCACCTACATAAACAAAGTTGTGTTCTCGACGAGAGGGTGCAGTTCAATGCAAATCCATCAACTTTTGCTTTTTTGTCTTCCGTAGAGCCAGAGGTTGGAGGCTTAGAAGCCAAAGAGTGGAGTCACAGTTTGGAGGCTGTAAAGGTAAATGTCTAGAATGTGCACTCTGGAGAATCTCAAGCCGGACAGAACGCCCATATTATTTTGTTTGGTTTATTTACAACACTTCCATCACATGGCAGGACTTGGAGCGTGCGCGGTAACCCGGCGGCTCGTCCGTGCTCCTCCGCCGGAGTATCCGCTCCAGGACCCCACGCGCCCGGTTCAGCATGGAGGAGCGGCGCCGCTTATGGACGACGCTCTGCCGGCAGGGACTGTCCACTTTGCCCGTGGAGTCCATGCTGCCCCGGCTGCCGGACTCTTCCTCCTCATCCGACTTGAGCCGGCTTCGGAGCCGGTACTGTCGGACCACGCCGTGGAAGAGCTGCTCGACGTTGTGGGAGATGGCTGCCGAGGTCTCGATCAGCTTGCAGTCAAACAGAGCGGCAAAGTGCTTCCCTTCTGTGCGACAGTAATGAGAAAAAAAAAGCCTTGTAAAGCAACGCTGAAAGATATGTCGATATTAAAACGAGGATAAAAGCAATTTATGGCTTGTTAAGATCTGCGTGGTCGCACACAGAAGGAACAGAGATTGGAAAGTAAGGCTGAGAAAAAAGAAATCTCGTTTAGGTTTGTTGAAAAGCGTTGTGGATGTGGCCTCCCTTCTTCGGGCGGATTTTTGTGACACTGAAAATTTTGTATTTACAGGAGTTTTCCCCAAATCTGACAGATTTAAACTGGTATTATCACTATGTACGAATTAAACAAAGAGTTGCAAATGTAACAAAAAACACACCAACAAACCAAACAACCAACGAAAGAACGAATGAACAAAACAAACAGTAGGAAGAAAAGAAGCGGAAGGGTACAAACTGCTTGATTATTTACTCGGTCAAACAATAAATCCGATGTAGATCAGAGATGACTTCTAAACAATTTCCATGAGGTTTGGGAAGATGAGCGCAGCGGCAAATGATAATGGAACATAAATGAAACAGACCTAATGACATGGAGAGAGAATTTGGGGAAGATGAAGTTGGGATAAAGATATCGGCAATTTCAAACCACCGAGAGTTTGAAGTAACTATAGTCGATGCTCTTCACAAACTGCCACTGATAAGGCTGTTGGAGTGCAGTGTAAATATGCCAATTGTTAATGCCCGCGTTTCACGAACGATTCATCAATATCTCTGTTGCTATAAGGGTGCCCTGCCACATCATTACGTCCACACCGCGAGGAAAGGTTAGTGAATTGTTTTAGTTGGGAGTGCTGGTTTCCATTAACATCTTTGCAAGTGGAACAAGACAAATTCTACCAAAAAGTCAATACGCCAAGGTGTAATGATTAAAAGTCTAAAGTGATAGGTTAATGGAGTCAGCAACGTTCTATTGAAAGATAGACCTACTATTGAAAGTTAAGAGTACTGTCCCAATTGATGTTAAAACGGCGTAATGGCGCAAAAACAATTTTAGGTAGGGAACTGCCGCGCAAGCAAAGCAGACAATGTTTTTTGTTCGACACAGTACTGGGGAACAAAAACGGTTTTTGCGAGCATCGATGAGATTGAGATGATATAGGCTACACATTTCCCCAAATGGACACCTTTTTATTCACAATATGAGGTGCGTTTCTAGTTATTTTTGCGCAGTATTCAGTGAAGCTCTGTACAGAAAATCAATGATGGATTGGTTGACGATGTCAAGTTGAAATGACATGTCCGTGAACTACAAGCCAATCTGCTTCTACCCGTAAGGAGAACCCATCGTGTGCGATTTTAACATTGAAGTAGTAAACGGGAGACCCGGGGTGCCAAGCAAAAAAATTATGAATTGAAGGTTTTAGAAGGGGTTTTTGAATGCATTCAAAGAAACGAAAAGGGATCTGTTTTAATTCTTGAAATACATTGCTATGAACCCTTAACCCTCGTTTTTCAGTCATTTTGTTAAGTGAAAGGATTGCAGTGCCCCCTTTCAGTTCCATGCTTAAAACTCTGCATATTCACACACAAAGTTGGGACTTCACAAAACCGTTTTGACTATCTGGTCAAAGAATCCTTTTAAATTATTTGCAAGCCCCCAATAAAAAAGAATATCAGGTGCCCTTTTTATATACAGTTCAGATTCTAGACACTCAGAGCAAAACAGAATCAACTGTCTAATTCCTGTTCTGGCTGCTTGAGTTATGCCCACATAATCTCTCTAAAATAGCCGGGGGTATTTGTCATGTCTCTATGAGCGTCCCAGGTCAACTTGTGACCGAATACATGATGGACCTAACATACAGCGCTGAGTACATCCAGACATACCTGTGCATTAAGGGAGAAATGTTGTTGGCCATAATCACGCGAGCACGCTAGCTCTAGCTGCCATATTTAGAAGTGCGCGCTGGATACGTAGACCATATGGTGGATGAAGTCGTCGCCCTTGGACATTTTGTCCCAATAAAGCCCCGAGGGCAGAGGGTAACATTTTCCCACAAAACCTTAGGCGGCGGACTCTTTCGGAGTCCAACTTCGTTTCGTTTCGCGGAAAATTCGAGATCTGACATGGAACAATGAGAAGTTCCTCCTTTAATTCTGAATGTACTTTATCCCATTAAATTCTGCAAAATTTGACCCTGAATCTGGGAGCAAACCTTTTACGGGGTAAAAATGACACGGAAGAGGGATTGGACCAACAGAAAGCTTGGAAGTTTATAATATGTTTCTGAAACCGCTTCAATGTGCCTATTAAACCCCGAATCCGGTAAAGATGAAAATGATGTTGCTTGAATACCGGTGAAGGCTCTAAACGTGAATAAGAAAAGAGTGCTTGTTACTTGGCAACGACAAATCAAATGCACGAAGTCCTGTTTTAAGGTGCCTTTGCATTATGTGCGTCAACACTTGCGCATCCCTGCCGGGGCAACCTCGTTCCCATGGGCACGATCTTGCCGCGCCATGCTGGTTCCCATAATGCCTTGCGCGATCTAACCCCTGGTATTGTATAATTTAAAAATCTTTCTATTTGGTATATTTAAATTAGGACTTTAGTCAGTACTGTGTTTACGGGCGACGCAGATTTACAGGTGAGGTGCAAGAGAATATGTGGGCGCGAGCGCGCAGCTTTTGAAATACGCACGCGCCTGACTTAACGTTTATGTTTATTCATTCTAAATAGCCAGTCAGTCATTTTCGCATTCTACACGACCAAGGGCTAGGGAAGGAACGCGTAAGCAGCCCACCGAGTCGAGGGTGCTCTCAGGGCGATTTTAACGGCTGACTCCATGTAAATGGGGTCAACTGTTGTGTCTGTGACAGTGAAACGCATGAACGCATCGTGTGCGCAACGGGCACCAAAGACGTTTATATGGAAAGGCGCCTTTACTGTACCACTGAGCACAGGTTACTGTGTTTCTATTCATACAATATGGCATTTTCTCCCATGCACTTGCGACCGAGGACAAAAAAGTAGCCACCGAGGACAGGGAAACATCCTTAGTTTCCTCTGAAGTAAATCACACTCGCTGCATGTGAACACAATGTTTTGGGTTGGGGGTGTGTCCGTCTTTGCCAAGAGTGCACAAGGGGATCTACTTGACAAAGCCCGCGGTGTTTTGCCGAACATGACACTATAGCCTCACTCACCTGCGAAAGACACCTCCCTCGACCGCTCTAGGTCCGTCTTGTTACCCACCAGGATGATGGGCACTGTCTCAGTCTCTTTGGTCCGCTGGAGTTTGAAACGGAGCTCGTTGGCCTTCTTGAAGCTCCGCCGGTCCGTGACAGAGTAGACCAGGAGGTAGGCATCCCCATCGGCTAAGTACTGCTCCTCCTTGTCGTCAAAGGTGGCCTTTGGGAATAGGAAAAAGATTGGACCAAAGTTGGACAGGAGAATAGGACATGAAATGGGCGAGATAAGATCGTTCACGTTTATGATCTCAACTTCTTTTGTGTGTCTAAAATGTTCAGGATTAAAAATCATTGTTCTGTCCGACTGAACAGGAAAGGTAGCGAATCGTGTTTCATTTTTTTTCCTCAGAGACAAATTTGTGTTTTTCTACACTCCACGGGCTCAGTCCTTATCAAAGTCAAAGATAGATTAAAAAAAGCGACACAAAAATCCATGGTAAACAGTATGTGGGAATTTTGCCATTTTCTTTAGGAACTGAAAGTGCAAATACTTTCGAATTGGTACTATATGTACGAGCTTTCGGGGAAGGGTTAAGATTCTTTCAGGGACAAAGAGGAATCTGACTTTCGGTTTAGGAAAGAACCCCCCTGACCTGGGGCGCCACTGTCAGTAAAGCAAGTGAACTTAAAAGCCTGTGTCAAACCAACCGCATTTATGCATCTGCAAAGATTTTGACAAAAATCAATCTATAAAATCATCTATTGCACACCCAGGTCGGCAGGCATGAGATTTTGCATCTTGTTGCGTCGAAAATACAACTTTCAAGGAAGGATAGACTTCAAACCGGTTTCTTAAATCGGTATCTCATCCTGCGATAACGGGGAAAATCGTGACACTTATGGTACAGCGTGAGGGAGTAAGTAAGTCGTAAGAGAACGATATCATATGATAGACAGGACAGCTCCATTACGAATGAACTTGATCGCAAGGAATATTTATAAAGGAATACATTATGTGCTTGGCCGGTCTTAAACGTGCGTTTAAGACCGGCTTGGGGAATGAACGCGACGCGATATTAGCGAGGGCATTAGTCGCGTCCATTAGTAGCGTGCGTTAGTTTAAGACCGGCCAAGCACAGATTCATTCCCATTCATGAATGTTTTTTTTTTTAAGTCATAGAGTCAAAAGAAGTTAAGAAGTCAGTTATATGATGAATTTCCAAAGATTTTGTTCTAAATGTTACTTTCATTTCACCCAACACCCTCCGTCCATTTTATGGTATATTCCTTGTTCAAGTTGTCCCAATGAATCTCCTTGTATGAACTCGGCGAGCTTGGGGAGTTGCTTGCACACATACTTTTGACCAATCAGAATCGATTTCACTCTCTCGTATCCATTTGCCAGCGCTCGATTTAAACAGTGGGCATTATCACTTTTCAGCGGGCATTATCAAATGTTAATACATGGTTAAGGTGCATGTTGTTGAATAGGGAGACTGTCTGAGGCAAATTGATTCCCATAGAATGAAAATCCGCATAAACATTGATCTCAAATGTTATGACCCCAAATGGGATATCTTGCGTTGTGATCATCGCATTACTCGATCAGAGAAAAGTGAGGTCAGAGGCACGGTAAATCTTTTTCAAAAAGTCACGTTGCCTCCTGAAATCCCAGAAAAGTCGACTGGAGTGGACACAACAGCACACCGTACGAGGAGCAGTCCTGGCTCTCCAATAAGATGGATTGCCGCTAATCGACTGACGTTGTACTGCCAGGAACACGGACCGTCCGGCTGAAACTAAAGCGTCGCCGATGGTCATCGAGTGCAATTCCAGAGAATACGATTGAGAGGGAAGCATTTTAATGGACGTTGGATGGATTGAGTTTCACTGAATCGTTGAGGGGGGGGTGGTCGTAATACGGGAAAGACGGGAAAGGGGACAGGAATACCACGAGATGGCTTTCCGGGAAATATGTCGATTATGCGCCGTTCTTGTCTGAAATGGAAAATAACTAAAATGCTTCCTGTCGAGAAAATAGGCAAAAGAACGAAATTTTCGCTCAGGACGCAATACATAGGGGGCCCTACATGCAATTCAAATGATGTCAGAAAACTATGTCACCTAAATATGTTATTCGATACCTTTGTCCACTATGTAGCGTCATCGAAAAACAGTAAAGATTAAAGACTATTATATGGAATTGTGGGACAGCCCTTCGGGAAATGCTTTAAACTGCAGGTCTTTGACATTTTACTTCATTCCGTCAAGTAGGACTATATGGAACTATATTGATGTTTTTTCTTACGTGCGGTAAAATTTCACGTGACAGAAATCTAGACAAGCCTCGATCTTGAATAATCTTAAATTAAGCCTTTTTTTGAGGGTAATGATTTCAAAGAAGAAATGGTTATTATATTATGTGAGATGTGCGTCCATGGTGCTCTTTGAGAGCATGATGCCTCGCAGGCACTGTACATATATTTTTCATAAACATATCTGTGTGCTCTACGAGTCGCTGAAGAGATAAATTTACATCTCCACGGCACTTGAGAGAACTGCGGCACGGCGTGCAGCAGAGACTTAATCGAAGGGTCTTCAACGTCTTTGACGAGACTGAAATCGACAGCGAACGGAGTAGCCGCCCCAAGAGGAATTCAAGAGCTGAATACTAAAAGGCACTCATCAAAAAGAAAAGATGGCTTTCGCTGGATTAGGGAAAATGTCCTCACCTGGCCGTAAGAGGGAGTATCAATTATGTGTAGTGTCGTAATTTGGCCATCGATCTCGACCGTCTTTTCGTAGAATTCATCCTCAGGATTGTCTGTAATGAGAAGTAAACAGGACAGAGAGGTTTATTCAGAAAGGACCAAAAGATTCGAACAAATTGAGACTGGAATTTTAGCATCAGTGAATTTAAAGGTCAGTCAGATTTCTCGTTAAATGACCGCAATGCACACGAAGTTTAGTAAACACCTCCCTATACAACAAATAATCACACCGCTGGCTGCTGTCACTAGATAGTTTACATGGCTTGGTCGTTTGTTTCTGGTTAACCTGCAGGCGATGTGATACTAAATCGCCATGTTCCAACTAATGCACGAATGTCAGCCGGTCATTTCGATTCTTCGAACCTTAACATTTTCGTTGCTGTCGGAAGGAATCAAGGTGTACGCTAGCTGAAGTGCAACCGAAGCATATCATCAGCTCGATCCCTCCCCCTTCAAATAGGATGTCTTGGTAGAAAAAATATACTTGCATTGTAAGTCAAAACAGCTGAGATGTAATTCTCTGGATGAAGTCTTGTTGTACCAAGACGACGAAACTGTTTACCGTGAAACCATGCACGGTGTAATATTGGGACAAGGAAGCATTTGCGGGTGATCAATCACAGCCGCTCCTTTGGAAAAAGTGAGTAAAGGAGCATGATTGGCGAGGAAAGCGCGGAGGCATAAGCTTCTGCTTGGGATTTGGATAACACTCAAAATCTGGGCGCTTTCCGCAACTGCAAAGACACAAGTGTAGTATTACCCATATCTCGTGCTTGTCTGCTGCTAAGTAAACCTCGCGAGGGAGATGTATATCGCAAATGGAAAAAAGGGTCTCTTTAGGAAGACCTCTAGGTGGTATCCCTCAATCGCTACGAGTCGGGTCACATTACGGTCTGTCGCCGTTATTAATTCTATGCACTCACAAACGGCAAGCAAACATTGTACCTTCCCAAGGGCTCCCGTGCGTTGGGTGGTATGAACAAAGTTCACAAAGTGGAAATAAATGAATTTTCATGTTTGAAACAATGCTAATTTAATCCTTCAGAAGGCATGTTATTTCTATTCGAAATAAAATTGAAATGTTCATTTCTATATATATTCCACACGCTATATAGGACAAGACAGGGCATTTGCCAACGTATAGAAGGACAGAACTATCCCGAGGAGGGGGGTCAACTTTATAAGGAATATCAAATGCCATCAGCAAACAAAGTTATCTGCTTGACAATACATTCAAGAAGGCTTCGAACATCGACAAATATCGACATTAGTGCATGCTGGAGATAAAAACCTCCTTACGACCCGTTGGCTGTGTTTGGTGCTGTTTCTTTTATAGTCAGGGGAACTCAGGCCGGATTTAGTCTACTTTGCCTAGGACAGCAAAGGCCCAGACTCATTGAGGGTTTGTGGGGGACTATTTGTGCTCCTCATCTAAATTGATATCGCCCGAAGCCTTGACTCTACGGTTATACTGCCGTGTTGGCGTTAAGGGGCCTGTGCAATCTACCCATTGTCCAAGACCTCTAAATCTTATCACAACAGGCTTCCATCTCAAGAGCGGAGTTTTACTTATCAGAAGATGAGATTTAAGAAATAAAATGTTAATGGACGTCAGATTAAAATAAGAGAATGGGACACAGTAGCTCTAGCGCCTTCATTGGACATGGCGTCAAGTGAGGGTATCCAAGGCTTTGGTCTCAAGTTTCTCTTTAACTTTGTGTTTTATTAGCGCATATGGGGAACACAGCAGACTTTTTTCCCGAACGAAGGATAAAACTTTGTTTTCCATGTGTCCCGATCGATGGAAGAAGAAAGGGAGTAAGAATCACCGGCCGAGCGTGCACTGTCAGTGGCCCGCCGTCCTACGAAGGTCGGACTCCGACCAGCCGGAAAGGCCGCTTGTGACGCCTCACGAGGCTGCATGACGGACAAAACGCCAGAGGATCCTCGGGGACTTGACGACTGAAAATCGAGGCAAGGGTATTGATCCACCTTTCTGAGAAGACTGGGTGCCCGGGAATATTCCTCTGGCAGCCGGCCTATGTGCTAAGACCCCAGCTATTCCCCAATGCCTCTCAGCGATAGGATTTCATTTGTCTTTTTTCTTTGCGTGAACTTTGAGAACCAATATTGACGCTTTATTTTCAAACGGAAAACAAACATACTTCGACTGCCTGACGTTTTTCGTTTTTTATTCGGTCACCAGAAGGTGACTAGGCTTAGATTCAGTCTTAGAATCCTTTCAGATTAATCTCGCCCGAACCTCTTTACCTGCAGCACAAACTTCAAAGAAGTCGCCTAGGGTCATAAGTTGTTACTACAGAGAAACCTTCCATGTGATCACAGTGCATAGGAAGCCCCAATCATGGAGAAAGCCAGCGCTTTGTAAAATGGTCACCACAGTTCTGAGGGCATTACAAGGGGCCTGGTACCCGTATCAGCACGCGCCAAGATTCAACTGGAAACAACATCAACAACAGCAACCAAGAGCAGCAACATTAGCACCCACATCACTTTCAACAACAGAAGCAACGACGGATAGGACCTTTAGCACTACAACTGCGACGACGCACATTCGCAACAGCAACAGCAGCAAACGATGAAGCATCCTACTCTACCAACATTGCTCACCGCGACAACCATGATAACACTTCTATAAAACCACAGCAGCAACGACAATGCCTGCTGCTGTTCTCAATACTACTTTTCTTTTTGGTTTTCAAAGGGTGGAATCAACTTACTCAACGTCCTTCCCTTCTAATAAAACGAAACTAGAGTCAGGATATCATAGGACTGCAGGACGTAATGGGGGAACTTCGTGTGGGGGGGGGTTGAAAACACGAAGCTTTGATTAATAGATTGTCTCCCGCAGCCTTATACAACAGAGAGAATTCCCCAAGAAACTCTCGGGGCTGGAAAACCGACAACTCGGCGTGCCGTAAAAGGACGTGCCAACAAGCATGATCACAACGTGACTGGCATGTCCCGTGCGCTGAATTCTACAAATAAACAGAATGTTCAATCAGTGATTCGGATCGTGCCCGCTCGTGTCATGCACATGTTGGAAAGCGTGTACAGATCAACGCTTGTCTTTAACCTTTGCATTCTTGTACGTGACATAGCGCTAAGCATGCCTTATTTCAGGAGAACACGCTCCAAATGGTGACGGTTGTGCCGATTGGCCCTTTGGGTGAAATTGAGATGGTCGTTATCTTCGAAACATGTCTTTGCGTGTGTACATTCAAATGAAATGTGAATTTGTGCCCTTAGGAGTGTGTTTGCATAATACAGTTAAACAGATTTATAGAGACAACACATTCATTTTTCACAACTAGCTGAAATGAGGAACATTGGAATATTTATGTACGAAGGCAAGGCTCCTGAAGAAAGTACCGTAGTGTTTCGTTTAACGCAGATGGAAATCCGTTTACACCAATTCCGGCACGTACGATTCAACGATCATTACATCCCACGCTGATCTGCGATCTCATACGCTCGAGCCGTTGGGGGCATAAAGGAGCATACCTGTCCTGAGAGATGTTTTCAAGCTGTTCAGTGTTCTAGGCTGCCTAAACCTCTAAAGCTCTCCATCTTTCTTCCATATTAATAGTGAATGGGGGATGGTGACCACATGGTCTTTTATTTGTATGTTGCTCTTCCAACTTGGTTTTCAAAATGGAGATGATTTGCGTGTTTGTGATGTGCATTAAGCCTTTAAAGTCAGGCCTCCCTGGAAGGGAAAAAAAGAGGCCATGCGAGGCTGTGAGTTGAAATGAAGACGATGTGATAGAAGCAAAAAAAAAAAAAAAAAAAAAGGCAAAGGCATTATTTTCTGCAGTTTCAAGAAAGGTCTATGGATCACTCTCAAAGTGTCTGCTATTCATATGTGGGGCCAAAAGCTGGAGAAACATCATCCTTGTTAGTAGCAGATTCTATTTCCGGTAGTATTTAGTTGAGGTGTTTATTATGTGGTGTTTTGATAGTTGCGTGAGATCTGTTTACACTAAATGAATTATTCTTTTGCATTTGTACGAACGGCCAGCCGTAGTTTTACCATCAACTTACTTGTAGATAAAATACGACGGTTACGTAAAAACGAGCCAACCCTCTTCCTTAATTGAGTTGAATTCGTGGACTCAAGCCCTACCACATCTCCTAAGTCATTCCCACTTGGGCTGAAGGAAACCAAGTTTGTCACTATTTTAAAGTGAATCCATCATAATACACAGAATGTATAGAGTAAAACCATTACGTTAGGAACCCCTCCCCCAAAAAGAACCACCCCAGAGAAGAGCTGATTATTGAAGGAGAAATGTCCTTACATGAAAACTGGTATGACATGAGAATTTAACAGTCCGGGTTGGTTTGAATCATTTCTACTCGTGGTGTTTCCATTTTAGTTTGAAACAATAATCTTGGAAAAGAATACCAAAAGAGTCGTGTGTATCTGGATGCAACACTTCTACATGTAGATAACATTGCAAACTGATTGCACTCCTACATGCAGATAAGATTGCAAACTGATTGCACTCCTACATGCAGATAAGATTGCAAACTGATTGCACTCCTACATGCAGATAAGATTGCAAACTGATTGCACTCCTACATGCAGATACGATTGCAAACTCCTTGCACTTCTACATGCAGATAAGATTGCAAACTGATTGCACTCCTACATGCAGATAAGATTGCAAACTGATTGCACTCCTACATGCAGATAAGATTGCAAACTGATTGTTGTCTATAGTCTTAAAATAGATTCATGGCTTTACAGTGATCTCGGTTTTCTGTATATATATATTTCTAATGTTGTGACGGATAATGCATTACAAGTTTTATTTCACATTTATACCTTTGCATATAACTCCATCTCTATTTGCTAGTATTTTGGGGAATTTCATTAGGATGTGCCATTCTGAAGAAAATCCCACACGCATCTTTTTTTGTTGTGGAATGTATCAAGTAGTTTTTTGTCCAAGTCAAAATAATAATTACAATCGTGACGTACCGTGCAAAACACAATAACTGAAGGTCGTGTGTGTGTGTGTGGTGTGTGCCATTTTAACGCGTTGTTCTGTGGTTGTCGAACATTTCTATAGGTTTTTATCTGCTGACGGTTTCTATAATAGAATTCTGCCTACGTCTGCTCGATATTTCTCTTCTGCCTGGGCAGGTTGGTCACAATTTAATTGTCCATATGCCAAAGAGTTATTGATTAATTTGGTTTGCACTTGCATAACAAGCAGCTTATTTGTGGTTGGCTTACACTTTGTTGTCATTAGTTTGTTCCACTTATTGGTACTTATTTTTATCACTGCATTCAAAGAGCCTATTATTCCGGTAAGAAGTTTGTTCTTCAAAAATGCATAAAATTGATTACACAGCGCTCATGTCATGTAGGCCTAAATTCAAAATGCCCTTCTTTGTATGGTTAGATTTTTTGTATACAGATATGGGTTTGGGAAACAATTATAAAATGTTAATAAAGCGAAGCGAAGGGACAGGGATCATATGTTATTAATCTCACATCATATAGCTTGAGCTCGCCAGATAAACCAGCCATTTTTAATTGTCCCTGCCGACAACGGAGCGTCGCGGTATATCAGTCTCATTGTAACGTTCGGCTGCACACGGCTGCGTCCACGTGCGAGGCGTATCATCCCATGTTCGGCCCTTTTTCTTGTTAATCATCAGCGCCTGGCCTTCCCGACAAAGTCCTCCTCCACTCCCTTGCGTACCTCGGAGTGACCGAGTGCTAAGATTCTACTTTTGTGCCGTCCATAATTTGACGAGTGCATAAATGAGAACAACATTTGTCCGCAATGCGAGATCCACATTGACTATACATCACACTGTTGAACTAGTTTTAAGCTCATTATGCATGTGTGTGTCACGTAATGTGTGCATAAAAGATCCAGTACATTCGTTGTACGTGTGTTATCGCAATAGTGAGCATGGCAATGTTGTGTCATTAGTAACCTTCCTACCTTTTGCAGTACGCCATCGCGTTTACCTTTCCAAAAAGGTAAATAAGAGAGAAACGACCAAAGGAAAAAAACCCGAATCAACCGAATCAAAAACAAATAAAACAAAACAAAACACAACAACAACGATGATGACGACAAACCAAAACCTGTCTAAATGCGAGGCTCGTAATGCGCAGGAAAAAGCTTGCAAACCCCGGAACCGCTGGAGCAAAACAAGGGATAAAACTCTGAACTAATAGAAAGGAAAAAAAACAACAAAAAAACAAACAAATAAACATTTCACAAAGATAAACAGGATATACAATAAGAGCTTTCGTCCTGTATTCTGAGCAGCAAAGAACGATTCTGCTGCATCACTTTGGTGTGATGTGTAATATGGCCTGAACTGAAACGCCGGTCTCCTCTTCCCTCAAACAGGTTCCCAGCCCCGCATGCTCGTGCTATCGTTGTCATTAGTCATGCACTTTGCAATACAAACGGTAGATGGAATAATGCACTGGTAATCACACCCCACAAGAAATTGGATTGAGTCCACAAGGAGGTGGATATGCTTTTACCATTATTGTCTTAACATTAAAACCTACAGACCTATTTACATAAGCAATGATTGAATTCAGGGACCCAAAAATCAATGCCTGTAATCTAACCTTGACGGGAAAGACTAGTTTCCCGTCAAAGAATGTGTGTTTCAATTTTCAATAGTGAAAAGGGGAATAAAAGAGGGAAGTCGAAGTCTTAACAGAAGTAATTCATAAAACACACGTGTTGATAGTGCATATAGTCACGTCTTTACGCTCAAGGCTAAACATGGCGTGCACTCAATACTCCAAAAGCGTCTGTCAAAAGGGCGGGAAATAAGCCCGTTTCGAAAATGAAGAATGTACACGTGCCAGGCCTGGGCCAGGCACTGGCGACAAACTTGTCCTCTAAGAGGTATAAATAGCAAGAGTGCAGGGTCCCACCCACTATAACTACCCGCACCTCTCGAGTGTCAGCTTGTTTGTTATTTTCGGAAGCGCCAGGATCTATTTTGGGCTTTCCAACAGCATGCCAACCATCCCTGGGAACTATATTTATCCCGCTGCTGACGTCAATCCAGTCAAGTGAGCCCGCCAAGGGCAGGCAGATCGGCGTTACCCGTCGCACCGCTCAGGTAGCCGGGCACGGTGTCGAGTAGCTGGCGGGGGTCATAACGGTTGGCGATACGAATCGGCGATGAAAACAACCGATGCAATTTAGGGGCTGTAATGAACCCGAGGGCTTATTACAAGGCGTCTTGTTTATCGCCCAAGCTCTGCCCGTCCCTTGCCCGGCTTTTTGCTGGAACATTCCGATGGCAGCCACGCTATCATCACCCTCTATTATTTGTTTTCATGAAGAGTTTTTTCTTCGTTTTCCTACGCCATATTAGATAGCAGTTACTAGCTATATTACGGCCGTGTGCATAGCCATGGTTCAAGTGGCCAGGTCACTTCGGTCCACATTCATTACAGAATTGTAAGAACTCCAAATCTTCTGCCCCAGGTTAAAGCTGAACGGTATCACCAATTTATATCAAGGCCATGCATAATGGCAGTGTATCGTCACATCATATCAAACGTTATGTATCAATGGAAACATTATTTCGTCCCAGGGACTTACAGCAGCCGCCGCTTGCATGAGCGCAAGGCGCAGCATTCAGCCGTGATGACCGAAGGACATTGACCAGTACATTGTACCTTTGGAAAGACTGCACATGTCGGGTATCAGCTTGCTTACTACTAATAAGTATTTTTGAATGTATTTCTGAATATAGCGCAATTAATAACTAAAACTGCTACAACAAAATGACACCCAAAATTGTAAGGCTTACAATATTTTGTAAGAAATTGCCAGCCCTCTGTACCATACCGTCTCACCTGGAAGCATGAATGCTAACATATGGTATTCGACCTGCCATAACATGAGACTGCCGTTGAACGAATCACGAACACTATATGTATTTTGTACAAGGGCGGAAATGGAGCTGTGAAAGGCTGCCCTGCAACCAGATAATTACTGGACTTACAGACTTTTGGGTACCGTCGTGTAATACATTGTAATTTCAAGGGCTAAGTTTCTGATTGCTTATGTGTCCTGGTCAAAGCTAATAACTTGGTTCTGGCGGGAAAAAAAGAAACAAAGTGTTACAGTTTACGTCATATCATGATAGCAATCGATCATGTCTATTAATATTTACTGATGACAAACACCAGAGTTCCAGGCGTGACAGGGCAATGTTTGATTCCAAACTGTTCCCATGGAGGAGTGACTTGAGCAGGCAAGATTTGCCTGCTCAGTGAAAAAAACCTAATATCGTGCGTCAAGGGTCTCCTTCGCCACGCAACGCTGGAAAACCACGATGACCTGCAACTGAACTATATCAACAGTCGTGACTTGTATGGAGACGAAAGCTCGCCAGGATGTTGTATGACAACGCCCGACGATGTTTATGCATACTCAATTGCAACCGGAGACTGAGGTGAATCAGACACGCTCAACATGATGTCTCATTTGCAACATCCGAGGACACCGGGGCACCACGTCCAGCTAAGAACTACACTTTTATTATAGTATCATATTTTTGAAAGTCAAATTTATCTGTTACAGTTTACACTGCAACATTTCTTTTAAGAGAAATAAAACACGCAATGTATGTACAAAGAAATAGAGCCCCCTTAATGTTTTGATACTTGAGCTTGAAGTCACTTGTCACAAAACAATTTGAATTTGATGATTCATCTTTACGTTGTTAATCCTTTTCACCCACGAAGACGTCATACTACTAAGAATAGGGATCAACGCAGATTGGATTTCTGTCGACAGAGAGTGCTCGCGCAACGGCTCAATTTTTAATGACTTTTAACAGCGGGCCCTCTCAGACGCGCCGCCGACTTGCGGATGATTACTGCTGGTATGATCTGTCGGCAAAAGCGTGAAACAGGTCAATTTGACGGTTCAACACCAATTTCTACGATACCGTTGGGATGTCGAGGTCCGGAGGTGCTGTGCATGTGGCAGAAATTTATATGTAGAAGGTCTGTTAATGCACCACAATCTCTCTACCGAACGTCGATCTCATTACTTATTTGCACATGCACACATCGGATGGGATCATTGTTTCATAGGAAAAGGGAAGGGTAGCTTTTCTGAAAGGATCCTTTCTTCGGAAACCCTTCGAAACAAATCTTTGCAATTTTCATTTCATTTCATTCTCATTTTTCATTATGTATGCATCTATAATTTTTCTTAATGTCAAAGGGTGTTCCAGAGCCTTCCGTACTAAATGAATTTTGCATACTGAAGGGGAAAACATGTTTTGCTGTGTTTCAACAGGTGAGGGGAGTGAATGGTTATGCACAGATGTTTTAGATTTAAAGTCACAGACGCCTTTATATTTTTGCCACAAGTTCTCTTGCCCCAAAACACTAGCAAGTAAGGGGAGTGGCTGAGATGCAGTGCATCCAGTAAAAATCCCGACTGAGAGATCCCATGCAAAGTGCCTTTCATTAAGTCTGTTTGCCTATCTGAGCACCGCCAGAGTCCTCCAAGGTCTCACGTCAGATGTGGCACGCAGCATCCGGGAGGGTGATTCTCATACGTCACCATCAAAAGCCCGTCAGGTCTCGCACCCTGGTGTCAAATCGGCACCGACAGTGATAACATAATCATCTACAGAATGCCGGATAGGCAAGGGCTGGAATAATCACCGCGTTACTTTAGGTAACACCGGTCACTCTTGCGCCATGTGTGGGGGAAGGACCGTAGAACGTGTCGTTGCATGTCCAACCCCCAAAGTCTCCGGTTTTAACCGTCTGGTATTCATTACATTTCTTGGACGAATAAAAAAAATGACTGCTAAAAATGAGATTTGGGGAAATTAATGACAAATCCTCGAATTCTCGGCAGAGGCGAAAAATCACGAATTCCTCTTCATGGCCTGTCGTGATGGCACCAGTACGAATGAATTTCCTGTGGGAAATTGCTCGGGATAATTGAGAAGCGGGGAAACGTCCGCATTTAATTTTGATTTTTTTCCCGGATCTGTCCGCAGATGCCGTTGGGGTTCATCGGAACAGATGCTCCTCCACACACTGACCGGTCACGCAGTTTTGTCTTACTTTATTTCAGAGAACAAGGATTTTGTTCCCACTGTATACGACACTATATAACACTGTCCTCATAGACTGCAGTATTCACCCGTAGTGGGCAGAATTGAACAAAGGACAGATCATCGAGGACACCGCAGTGGGCAGAAATGAACCAAATACAGATCACCGAGGACACAAAATATCTTTTGGTCATTTTGTTTGCCTATCCTCTGTGGTAGAGAGGAACAGGTGCACAATTTATGGCGTTATTGTAAACATGACGTCCTCTGCATGTTCATCAAAGAATCTTATACAGCAATATGCAATACAAGGTACTGGGATGAGCCAGTCAGCAACATGGAAAAAATGGTTCACAGTGTGCAGAGTTTCGGATCTGTTGCAAAACGGTTGAATTCTATCCATCGATTGCCTTTTGATGGTATAAATATTCGAATCGTGACGTACATTCAGAATACTTAGCCGTATCCAAGGCTACCGGTGTAGTGCGTGTAGAGACGGGAATTTATCCCCCCAGCGGACACAAAAATTGTTTTGCCCGTTAAAATGTTTTAACATTTCTGGGTACCACGTTGCTGTCACAATGCCCTCCAATTCTCGCCCTTCTTGTTCAACATCTGCTGGGGTAAATTTATCAGTCACACTTCCTTGGCTCAAGGAGAGTGAATTAGGATGTTCCCCGCACCATTTGTATGTGTTTCAATTGAGGGTTTGGCACTATTAATGTCAGGGAAAAAAACCTTACCTTTTCATGACCGAATAAAAACAGGCCACCTTTAAAAACAGGGCAAACTGTACTCTCACGTTTTGCAATGCTCAACCAAATTATTTGTTTTGTAAAGTCTTTTCCGCAATGCGTGAGCTTTAATACAATGCAAATGTTTTGGAATTGCTCATGAATCTTTGATTCGTGCACGGTTGCATTTGTTTTTTACTGCTGTCATCGTGTCCTTTTTTGCCTGGATCCATTTGACAACAACTGACGCATCAGCTATTGCCATGCGCTTTCAAAATGATAAACTCCTACACCAGTCCTAATTTATATGATAATTTGCCCATCCTTCCATTGTGGATCGTCAAAATACTCTTAGATGATGCCGTTGGAAGCAGACAGATTAACTTGTCTTCAGGGCATTATCCCCATCGATGCACATAAATAAGCAAATATTTTTTCAGTAGAAGTGAAAATATTTTATTGATGAAAAGCCCAGAGTAAAATTCATTGTGGGATTGGGCTTGCTTTGATGCGCAGGGTTATATCACCACACCAGTTGAAATCGAATAATACTTGAGTAATGAAACATAAAAAACTTCCTCAGAAGTTCCGCGAGTAATTATGACCTAGCTCACTGACATAACATTCCAACTAGCACTTTACGTAATCCTAGAACCCTTACGTGACTTGTGCCTTTATCTGGAGAATTTTAACAAACAGATCTTACCCGTTTGTAATTACCCTGTAAGCATACGCTCAGTCAATTAGAAAGTGTTCTTCTGATATGTCACTCCTCCATGGAACCTATTACTCATACGAAGAGCACCTTTGTCAAGCTT
Organism: Acanthaster planci; assembly: GCF_054643075.1. NCBI lineage: Eukaryota > Metazoa > Echinodermata > Asteroidea > Valvatida > Acanthasteridae > Acanthaster > Acanthaster planci. Next base: position 12,833,035 of record NC_141782.1, read on the forward strand.
ATTGCGTGTTTCCTGCTGTTTTTAAATGATATCTGCTGTTAACCCCCCCATTAGATTTTAAGAGGAGCCCGTGTCGAAGCAACCAGTTTCCCGGAGTTTTCGAACGGTCATCGACCTTGTTGCTCTCGCAATTATCAGAAAAAGACTTTGAAATGGAGACGAGGTATGGCATACTGCCATCCTTCATTGCAATATTGCGCCAAGAGAAGTGGATTTGAAAGGCAGATGAATTAAACATGGACTGCTTTCTAGTTAAGGTTGTTTTGCAAATTGTCCTAATATACCGTCGACATTCTGCACTTGTTTGTTCGCTCTCTGTTTAACTGTTTGGGATGCATACGACGCCTAACACTTAAGACCTAAATCCCCTGGAAATACATGAAACTATAATGAGAGGTGATTACTGATTAAGTTTACTTCAAGCTTCTTTAAATGTATTTTAAATTGTTACTGTATATTAATTTTATTTGTGATTGAGAATGTCTTATTCGTTCTCATCAATTTAAACATTGGGACAAAATAGCTAAACTTCCACTTCTTTTCAATTACTCAAATTCGGAACCGTTACATAAAGTGCTCTTTTTATTTATAAAAGACATTTATCAAGAGATCCCGCTGCATAATTCAAGAACACTTCAAGAAGCCTAAACAGATATGCCAGACGGTAGCACTATGTCCGGCTGTAACCCAATCAGCGCTCTGAGCGATAGGAGATAAGAATCACAGAGAGAGGGGAACAGAGGGGAAGAGAGGTGACAGAATGTCATCGTGCTTGCAGGTCAGGGTGAGGGTGTAGGAAACGAAACATCACATATTCTATATAATCAGATCTCTACAATCGGCCAGAACATGCCCAAAGAGTGTTGGTCTACGATGCTCAACCGTCTCAATTTACATCCACATGTAATAGTCTGATCAACCTTGGACTGAGGTGGGTTACTTGGCTCCCAATGCATGGCAACACCAGATATAACTGAGAATGCCCCATTGACATACCAAACCCTTAATCATTAATTGGAGCAAAATCTGGACCCCTGCTGTCCTTGGTAGAAATTTGTGACCACATGTTGGTTTCTCTTCTGAGTTGCAATGATTTTTGACAGTTTGCGAAATCAACATGAATTTGCAGGAAATCAAAAGCCATTACTACGGGGCCATCCTGTTCGCACGCAGGCGGTGCGCACGCGTGAAATTCCTCCTTGACCAACAGGCACACGCTCAGGTTGAGATAGCAGCGCGAGTGTAAATGGCCCCTTGGAATGGCGTCTCGTCGGATTTGTCTGTACGTGGTGGCAAAACTTCAATATCCAGGCAGGAAGGAGGTCATTAATGCATATAAGACTCAAAAAAACCTACATCAGACCGTAACAATATTGGAGTATCAAACTGAAAACAACTCATTAATGAATGCCGATCGGCATTATAATTATAATTTTTAAAAAAAGGAAAACAAACAAACAACTCACAGTTCCCTCTCAAGTAGGTGTTGTACAGCGTCCGAGACGCAGGAATCAAAACGGAAGCCACTTGATCAGCTTTGGACAGAAACTAAGAAAAAAATTCTTCGAGGAGAGATAAAATGACTAGAAGATTTTCTGTCTCCTTTTTGTCCGGGAATTAGTTCCGCGAGGCAGTTACTGTAATTATACATTACCAGCTGCCCAGGACAGCATCCTTGAGTGCCAAAAAGCTGTCACTCTTCAAAAAAACTGCTGAATGATTTCTATTGCTTTTTTTCTATCTCGTTTTCCTCCCTCTGGGCTGGCATGTGCCAAATCGTCCGGAAAAGCGTCGGGATTGCAGCTCGCACTTCCGAGACAGCAAGCAATGGAGGATATTCTAATTGTCGACATGACGGGTCATTAGTGGGGTGCACAGCATGCGCGGAAGGTAGGGGGGCTAGATCGCCTGTACTGAGACTCCTTTACATTATTGAAGGCAAACATCACACGCTCGCTTGAAACACTCGCCATAGTTGCACTTTCTTTCCGGCATGTAGGATCGGAAGACATGGTAAATGAGCTCGTCGTCGATGCGTGACAAGAGACAGGACAAGGGCCGTTCTCGGGCAGAGAACCTCACCGACGGGTCGAGTTCACCGACCCTGGGGCTTCATCGGAGCGTAACGGTTCGAATATTGACGGGACAGCAGGAGGGAACCTAACGGAGGAACAAAATTCATTTTTTGGAAAGAGCTAAGATTTTAGCTACTTCAGAGACCTGCTGGGGTTTAAAGCTCTGTGCAGGAACGACCCCCTCCCATTCATGATAACGGGAAACGTGTTCAATGTAAGGCAATTCTCTAGCTCCGGATATATAGAACAAGAGCAACAGCAAGGTGAACAATATTGCGCGCCTTCAAGTACTGCTTTCAAGGGGATGACCTCCCAGGTTCAACCTCGTCCCTACAGTCTCCCTCATTTGACACGGCACACACGGCCATCCCCAGGTCAGAGTTGCCTCGTCGAGGCTACTCAAATGCACCCAATACACTGCTGCTAGGCTGGTGGCTGTGACTTCCTCGCGAACTCTTGAAATAATTGGTGCCTTTGATTACCGTACCTTTCCCGTGTATGCACCGGATTTCTGTCCGTGGTTGTCACAAAATGAGCCAACCAAACAAACTTCGAGTGTTTTCGAATACTTTTGTGGGAAACGTACACTATGTTTGCCAAACGCGTTTTTATATTTTAAAATTCCCCTGTAAACACATTTAGGCAGACGTACGTCCTGCCATCTTTATACCAGAGAGACTTATCACCATTATGTTAATTCATTCAGGCGTATCACTGGAATATGGTCATTTCATATCACATAGATTACCATCAGTACGACCTTCCGATTATTCTTCGGAACGGAATGCAAATGCCACCTCTCCCTCCTATTGCGCACGCGTCTCGGCTTAACCAATAGACACCCATTCGCGAGCTGCGCATTGGTGACTTTTTCCTGGGGCCCAAACAGAAATAGAAGGCTCTGGCAACCCTTAATGATACATGTAATCAGTGAACCGACTGCTGCCATGATTTTGCATTCGCAAGTAAACTCATGAAACACGTAGAGGCAGTCGCTCGCATCTTCTGTCCTGCTGAAGCGTGTTTGGGATCGGAGCACTTGCATTTCAGGAAGTTTCTTGAAGGGAAATCAACGAAGCGTAGGTAACTTGCCGCCGAGGTTAAAGAACGTGACACTCCGTGCGCATTCGTCGTGGCATGCGGAAGTGTTAACCCCGGGTCAACGGTTAAATGCAGTCTATGTTGCGAGAGTTCAAAGATAGATCTACATTCTAAAAAGGACGTTTAGAGTGTAGACACGTTACTAAACACTTTTTGTAGCTAGTTTGTTAACATGTTTAGCTGCAATATGTTTATTGTTATGCGTCTAGGAATGTGTTTGAATGCTAAGCCGATTTAAAAAAACTAAACATGTACCACAGAAAAGCGTTTAGCATTAATTTAAACACATTTTAATAACATGCCATGGATTAACCGTGTTCAAAGGTGGGTACAAAAGTGTGTAAACGTCGTTTTTACAGTGTATTGTCAGGCTTAACGGACACCTAACGCCCTTGGATGGACGATTATAAAAGCGAATGTTCACCGCTGGCAAGTCATGTTAAATACCCGCAGTACTGCGTGTGTTCATCACGTACCACAGAATAGAAATCCCAGCGGATGGAACAATATTGGGTGCCCAGGAGAAAGATCCTTCGATCCTGTGCTAATATGCATCTGTCCATGTACAATATTTGTATTATAACGTAGCAGTAAAAGCGGTTTGACCTCGAAAACTGTCGTTATTCTCTTGATTTCGGAGAGACTTCCTGAAGTACGGTACTGCCAAAGTTAAGACTTCAACTACATACAATCAATCCATTCAGAGCGAGTGCTGTTAATGCGCAACTGTCGCACTGACGCCATTTCACGATTACGTGGGTTCGAATTAGCCATGAATTTTTAATTTGATGCTGAAGTGTAACAAGGAACCTCGTGTTTCTGCAAAGAGATAACACAGTGCATAACTTCATGAATCTGGGAAAATGACTTAAGTTGAATAAAATAATACCAAATCGAGGCAAAGAAACGCCTTAAAAATGATGATATAAAGACGGAGAACGAACACCAATTACTAATGAGGCACCAAATGCATTTCAGAGACATTTCAAATGACCTAAGCAATAAATTTTCTATTACAAGGATTTTCAAGAAAAAAAAAGGCACGAAACTCTTTGCTAATATCTCACAATGGAAAGTCGTATCATGCAGCTTGATACCCTATAGTCTCAATTCGTGCCACTCGATAGTCTCGGTTCATGTTTACTGTACATCACGCTGATTCGCTTCGAAGATTGCAAAGTTCACATCTCTATGCGGACCATGATCGCAGCACATCAGACCTGTCAAGAACAGATTTTCCGTCAAACGGAACGAAGACAGAAACGATTTCACGCAAAATAAGCTCACGATCGACGTTTATGATTTTGTTAGTAATGGAGGCAGGCTGATATGCATTATCTCCTGTTGTAGGTGGGAATTTGCTGACCGACCTGTGAGACTCCTTGGTTAAAACTTGATGGGTTAGTGGAATTTTCACAAAAAAGAAATACTACACCTTAGATTGAGCTATTTGGAATATAACTCAGGTGCCGAAATCTGTATTCACTCAATTGACGTTACGTTCGACCCCTTTAATTTGAAGTGAAATTTTAGCAAAACGAACAGTACGTAATGTAAGGGTAAACCTTCGATAAAATAGACACTTTCCAACAAACTGTTAATAAAAAAAGTAGGAAACACTTAAGATTGTTCAGCAATAAAAAAGTTAAAGCGCTTTGACGTTTTCCTTTCCGCAACGCCGAAAAACAGACACCCGTTGAAATTCGGTAAGAGCGGGGGGCCGCGGGGACGCCAGATTTGATATGTTGATATTTGCTCAAGACTTGTGGCCAACTTCACGGCCGATGCAATTGGGTCGATTTCCATGGCAACCCCCACCCCGTCTTGCCTGAGCTTGCTCCCCCGTGTGATAGCGGGAAATCGACACTGCCTGCGTAGCGAGGGGACGCAGGATATCGACAAAATGCCCCTTTTGGGACGGTTCTGGCCCTGTTGCCTTCCAATTTGTGCTTGAGAAAGGCGACGATGAAGAACTGCGTTACATTTTGCTTTAAAGGTAACTAGCCGCCATGGTGCGCATACTCAGATCTATGTTTAATTACGATTGACTTGTTGACCTCAGCGTTTTTTAAAATTTGTTTTCATTCCCTCTTAAGAAAACAGTATTTTTATTAGTTGAGTTGGAACAATTAAACGGCAGGCTCTGCCTAGTAAGGTTTGATATATATCAGACTGTACAAGTAATTATGCTAGTATGCTTAAGCCTTGCCTACACTGACTGAACCCTGGCGGGAGCTGAGGGTGCTATGTCCCCAAGCATGACTATTAACAGCAATTACTTCTGCAGAGCAGAATTGGTCGGTGGGTACACGGTTGATTAGCCACGACCACGGGTACCGTGACTTGCCTCGCCACGTCGAGGTTGTGTATTTTCAATTCCCCGGGGAGAAACACCTGGGATCCAGAAATCAACGCGTCCGCGCCCGTCAGTGTCTTCTAAGCTCTGAAGTCAGGTCTTTAATGGATTTCCAGTTGCAAATACCGTTATTACAAAATTGGATTACGATAGAAAATTAGTAAGAATACAGTCCAGTTTTGTATACAGTTTTGTATCATCGTAGCACGAGCTTTTTATCATATCCTTTTCCCCATCCCTGGTTTTGCATCAATGTGTTGTCCCGATTTACTTCTGTCAGCGTCTCCATTTTGCTCTCCAATATTCTACAACCCGTTGCGCGCACAGTCACTCGGCAACCTCCTTAGCTATGTCGTGCTATACGGTGCACCACTGTTGATGAGCTGGACTTCTCAAGCTAATTGCCTGCCATTATGATATTCTCATTCACTACCTTTTTGCCGTTCCGTTTGCAACTATGCGGTGAAAGCCCATGCGCAGTTGTGTTTACGTTTGCTATTGGATCCAAGAGCCAATTGCACATTAAACGTTTCTCTTTCCCCATATCTCCCAGGCACTGATGCATTACGAGTGTGACAAATCTACCAGAAAAACCCAAGGAGCTAGAGTACCCGGAATTAATGCAGGCTAATAATTCTTTCCATTGTTGAAATACATCTCCCCCAAGCGCATTCATTCTTAAATACAAAATGTGAGTGACGTATTAATGGGAGTGGCGTATCCTCTGTCATTAAATTTGACATGAACAATTTAACAAAGAAATCTTTACTCAGAATTCGAATCAATTAGGACAGTAAATCGACCTGATATAAAATCCTGAATATTGGACATTTCATTACGATTGGAGAATAAAAATATTGGGTACAGGCATTTTAACGGCAATTCTTTAAGGCACTGGTAAGTTGACAAAAAAATCCTACCGGGATATCAGATGGCAATCTGAATAGCTCGGCTTGGCATCCATCATACTCAGTGACTTAAAAAACATGTAGGTCGATTCATGGGGCAAAAGGTTACAGTTTTGAGAAAGTGGAAACCTTTCTCCATGCTTGTTTGGGACAAATCGTCAGGTTATATGAAAACAGTATGGGGATGATGAATCGACCAATCTTTAGATGAGATGGTGGGGGGGGGGGAAGACGCGGTCGAAACGCAACTGTATGGTGGCTCCAAAACGACACTAATTTGTTCTGCACGTATTTTTTTTCTGCCCGAATTCCATTAAGTGGAGTGGGGGAATCACTTTCGTTATCATTCATTACATCCTCCAGCACTGCAATCACTGCCATTATACTGACGCGTATATATTATAGAGCGACTGATGAGAAAACAGCAGTAATGACAAGCCTCAGGTGCGCGCGCGCGCTGGTAAGAGGTAAAAATCACGTGCTTCATTGTTTTTCTCATCGCGGATGTGCCATGCTTTTGTTCGTGGTGTGTCAACATTGGGGCCGGCAGCGTGTGAATCCAGCCAGGCAAGGCGGGGAACGGGCGCTGAGGATGCAGGGGTAACGTGATTTCTAAATACATGTTCCACAATTCAAATACAGTGTACTTTATGAGTTCAACCGCATCAAAAGTGGTGGTCGCGTTTGCGTTTGGTTTGCGGCGGAATGTGATTCTCAACGGGTTGTTACCTCCGGTGAAAACATAAATAGTTGCAGAAATATATGTACTGGGACAAAACGCAAGGTGACACTTTCAAAATCAACCATAATGGAAGTTGCTCAGCTAGCAGGTGAGAGTTCATTCGAAAGGCTAGAGTTTGCTAGATAACCCAAACACGCTGTGGGGCATATGATATTTGAAGTGAATTGCTGTGACGTGGGGGTTCGTCACTGCCGATTTACTTTGTATCGACTCATTTGTAGCATCATTTACAGAGGACGGAGATGTGCGGAATTTCCACCTGTTCAAGTTCTGAGCTGTAACTTTCACCATGCCTGCGATTTCAGCATTCGTCACTTCGGTTCTTTGTTATCAGAAAAAAATAGAGAAAAAATGCTGGTAGGACTTTGTAATAGGTGTTAAATATCGAACGCGCGGCCTTCATTGCAGTTCTGTGGCCAGCAGAAACGTTTTTAGTTTTAGTGTGCTGACCATGGAACCAGCAATGAAAGCCGCGCGTTCGATATTTAACACCTATTACAAAGTACTATAGAAACAAGCTTACCCCGACAAATTATCATGCTTCATAATGGATGACATTTTTGAATTGGCTGCCAAAACATTAATGTAAAAAAAAAATTGCGCTCATTTGAGAGCAAAACACATAAACTGATTCTGTTTGCAACAGACAGTAAAGCAACAGGCTTGTTGGGTGACGTTATTTATAGGCTGTCCACGAAAACAACTGTTCAAATTAAGGTTCTGCTGAAGACAGCCAGCAAAATGCATTTGGTGTAACAAGGTTCAACGTTTTCTTCCCTGAAGTGAGCGGAAACCCCGAATATTGTTCCCCAACGAAGCTCGGGTGCGCTGGCAGGGAAACAAGGGGTTTTGATTACCACAGTCTGTCAAGGTATTGAATGATTTGATTGGGTTGCAGAAAGGCCACCGTCTAAATTCAATTGGCCGCGTACACCATCAGAAGGGATTACGCGCCAAGGCAAACGATTACACGCAGCCAAAGCATGATGCATGTGGAATCATTATCCTCTCGTCCCACGCTATGCAAAGCAGCGGCCTCATGACCCAACTAAAACCAGCAGATTCCTACCACAACATGCCTATTATTAGTAAATTATGACAACAACAGGAGAGAAGAACCGCGTGACCCAATCACGCCTGATTAGCAAGTCATAAAAAAGTGTTTTCCATTGGCATGTGCAAGCCTTGCTAATGAGCGCATTTGAACTGTTACCTCGTTTTCACGTTTCATTATTTACTGACGGAAGTCATTTCCGTTTATTATTGAAATGATGTGCGTTGTTTTTCTGGAGCTTTTTATGGAGCCATGCAATAGAGAGAATCATATTGATTATCCCACGTTGCTGTCCGATGCTATTAGGCATCGTCAATATTGGGTTTCGTGGTAAGTAGTTTTTGTACTGGTTAAGCGCCTTTAACGTTTCTGAGTAGTGTACGGATACGAAGGGCCTCCGATGTAACTAAGCATTCAGAATGAGGACTCGGGGATGTCGAATGATCACGCTGTATTAGACCCATCAAAATAAGGAGCATCTGGCCTTCGTTCATGATCCAGGGAAACAAATCGTAATTGAGTTCAGCGGCACCAGACATTATTTCAAACTATAACAAAAAAGCGTTTGCGGTCATACGTTTCGGTTTTCTTACTTTAAAAACTCTGTCCAGTCCCACATAATTTTGGCAAGCCAGATCATAAAAGTGGTTACGTAGCCAGAAAAAATATATTGCAGAGCAGGGTGCTGCCATTACTTTTCTACAGGTAAATCCAACATTATCAGAAAATATTTCTCCATTTAAATTTCAGTACGCATCTTTGTAGACGATAATAAATCGAAGCAGACTAATGGTAGCATTAATCGATGGTAGCATTTGGTAAAAACTTTGCTTACTAGGTCATATCGACGATGAAAGCACCACGACACATGAAATAAATTCTTCTGACGGGTGAAGTCAGGGTACTCGCTGGCTTAACGCGATGCCACTTAATTATACACTCGGTGCTGTTCTCCTGCAACGATTTTAATGAGGTTACACTAGTCTCTCAAAGTTAGTCAGAGCGCTGTAATAGCTAGCTCAACTTTCTTCGGAAGAGACGGGCCGAAATTGAGCAAAGCACAGTTCATCTGGACATTCATCAATACAGTAGAGCCTGAAGGTGGAAGGTCACGTACCGAGCTTCGGGACCCGAGCAGTCCGTCTATGAGGATTTTATATGGGGCCGTCCTGTCACGTTCGATAATTTGGGGAAGAACTATTTCTAAATGAAACCACCCCAAGAAACATTCATGTCGGAAGTTTACCTCTACGTTCCTAGAGTAATATTTTGAAAAGTCATCTGGAAATCAGTAAAAACGGATTTCATTACGACCTCTTACTTCCGGCAACATTGGTCCTAGGCCCCCTTGTTCGTGCACGTTTATTTCCTGTTCATGTGCTGAAGAGATTGTACCACGCTGCAAAGATTTACCTTCCTATAGTGGATGGGCTCTAGATTCAGTGACTGACCTGACGCAGGTCAGCAAGGTTAAATTAAACTTCAAAATCTTTCGTGAAACGTAGATTATTCCTTTAAGTTTACTTCCTCATAAATTGTAAAGTTCTTCAAAAGTCTGTTTTTATTTTAGATCCGCATAAAAGTAGTTTGGGTCTTCATGTATTTTCGGTTTACGGAAGTGTGAGGTTAGTATTTAGCAAGATATTTCTCTTTCAGGTCACACGTAATTTTTCAGTTCATTTATATTAATCTGGCAAATATTTTTAAAAATGGCCAATTTTCAACAGGATTTTTTAAAAAAGTAAACGAACGAAAAAAGAGGCAAATTCTATATTGTTGCACGTTAGTTTTTCTATCCAAGGGTTCCTGAAAAGCGCATCTGGGGTCAACTGTCAGACTTTCTTCAGTACCATTACCCCGGAGAAGGGGGGGGGGGTACTCAACCCCATCAAGAGGCCTTTGTCCTTGAGTCCCTCTCCCTCCTTAGAAGTTGGAAGGGAAAAAAGAGTTTTGCATCGTCTGAAACTGCAGCCAAACCTCCTGACTCTCCAGAAAATGAGACTCCTGAGAACACTACCCTTCAAGCCTTCAACAATACAACCCTATGTTATGTCTCTGCCTGTGAAGAAACACCACTGCAGCTCTTTAACATAAAAATGTAACAACAAACCCACGGTCAAGCCGTAGGGTATGATGGGCAATTAACTCGTATTATTACTTTGTTAGTGAGGTGTTAAATTGGAACAGTGAAGAGGTCAAACCCGTAAAAGCTGACGTTTCTTACCAGAGAGCATTGATTCATAGTCGCTGACATCTGTGTAGAAGGAAGAAGCAAACTGCATGAGGAGGGACGACTTTCCCACGCCGGCGGTGCCGAGGATCACCACCCTGAGCACAGGGGGCTGTGGCAGCTTGGGCAGGTCCTTCAGAGTCAAGTAGGGGAGGCTGGAGCTCCGCCCCCGGTACGTGTGCTCCTGCTGCTGCTTAATGGTCACGTCGGCGATGCTCCAGTGCAGCGTCTTGGTCATGGGGGAGGCCGGCGGGTCCTTGGAGGACGGGTGGGGGTCAGGGGTGTTGGCCCGTGGCCGTTGCGGGCCGTTGTCCCCGCCCCGCTTCAGCTTCCTGTCGATCATGTGGCTGGCGAGAGCGGGGTCTGAGGCCGCGGAGGCTCGTCGGGCCTGCTTGTCGAGGAGTCGGGCGGCCGTCGTTGCACTCTTTTCCTAGCCCCGGAGAGCGAGGACAGCTTCCAAATAATTACAAGGTGACCGATGATTATTCCTCTCTCAACTCTGGCTCTCTGTCAGCTCTTAGTGGCACTTAATTGCTTTTATTTATTACGCAAAGGATTCGTTGGTTGCAGCAACAAACGTCAAAGTGTTAGGAGTTTAGCAGGGGACAGCAATGTGATTCCTCAAGTCTTACTACACGAAACAAAGCGGGACAGCCCGGCCGTTAGAACTTCTCTACGGCAGGATGCGTCGATGCCTTCAGGTAATGAATTCACATGTGCAACCTAAACAATGCTGCACACCGGTATCCTTTGCTTTTGCTCGAATCCGTGTTCGGACAATGATGCCTGTGTAGAGCTAATGCTGGTAAGTTAATAAACAGAAGTGCAGTCAGTCTGAAAAGAAGTTCAGCTGAGTGCTCGGTCGAGACGCTGCAACTTTTTGAAATGGTTTTGACCACCTTAAACCCAAGGCCCGACGAGGCCTGCTTGATGACCGTAGTCGTGGGGCTGTCACTGTATAGTGACACATACGAGAAAATGATGCTACCTTGTTCGACGCGACGACAGGATTGAATCAACTAGAGCCCACTAGCTATCTATTATTCACCAGTTGTCTTCACGGACACGTCATCGCCATCAACTGCGCATGTTCATATAAATCCCATCTAGCCGGGGGGATTCCAATCATCTCAGTATCGCTCGTTTTTCAGTCACTCCGCTTTAACGCATAATACCATGCGCTTGTCGCCTCGCTGGCGCTATAAGGCCATTGATAATAATTTATTCATTGAACTATTAAAACTACTATGGTGAGATGGTAATCATACTTTTTGTGCCATCATCCGTGACCATGGGAACGGGTGATGTCACGGCAATGAGATGACTCTGCCTTCAGCGTTTGCGAACGCACCATCCGCTGGTCCGTTGAGTGTTGTGAAGCCGTTTAACGCTACGTTGGCCACCGGCGCATTAGTATGAACGCTGTGTACAAATTGGCCTCGTCCAGACTCGATCTGTTATACGCTGAGGACCGGTGCGTTTCCAAACACATGCATGACGTTGTGGATCATATTGTGAATCATATGCGGCGAGCGCCGCATTATAGGGTGACTCTGCAATGTTTTGGGCGGGAAAATGATTTCCGTGAACTGATGATACATCGTAGCGATATATGTTATCTGTTCGCTGAATACCGCGTCTACGTGAAGCTGTTTATATCCAGGATGTCATATTAAAAAAAGAATTGCATTATGGAGTCATCAATTGGTCAGCATTTCGCAAGTTACTGGTCAGACTTAAGCTAAATTTGGTGCTTTTATTATTTATCTAAATCATCGAAGGCGTGGTTGAAGTTATAGGTGCGGTTCTTACAGCAGGGTATAAATAGACCTGGCTGACTATAAACAATTTCTGACGTTGCAAAGGCGTTGCCAATTTTTCATTGTGATTTGCTGGGGGTGGGTATGATTCATTGGGTTATAGTGTTGGGAAAAGGAGCGAGGTTCATTTTGAAATTAAACTTTTGTCCATTAGTGGACTAACGTGAATCACTCGGCGTAATTTGGATACGTGTTTTTGACATACACAGGTAAACTTCGCGTCTGTTCAAATTTAGCCCAATTTCACAATTTAATTTTAAGGAAAGCTTTCTATTGTAGGCCTGCGAAATGCAGAATGCCTGCAGACGCGTTTCTAATGGAGTCAAATTATTTCTTTTCATCACTACCATAAGTATGAATAAACACATTGTGAGACGATGAAGTCACTTGCAATGTCACCTATCTGTCGTACGCATTTTTATTATTGACCCGCATCAAACATTAATGTTTGATGGAAATGACAAACTGTTGCTTCCAACTTTGCTGGTGAATGACTCACTTTCAGAACTGTCATGGTTGGAAATACTAAAAGATTTTACTTACTAAAAGCTACAGTAAAGAGATATTGCAGCAAAGCACTGTTCCGCCATCTGTGTAGCCGACTAAATCACAATTGGTTAAGTCCATTCCATGTCAACTATTGGCCGGAGTAAAAAAATGGCTTCAGAGTAAGACAGGTGAAACTACTAAAAAATCGTCCATTTGTTATGATTTTGCAAAAAAAGGCATTACTTTCTTGAAGGATGGTCCCAGTTTCCCACAGTGATATTATTTGTGTTAATTCAAAACCGCAGAAATTTGCAGTTAACTCCCCCATCAGCTTACCTCTCACAAATGAAACAGCATTCAGCATTCTTATCAACGCTTCAGAATGATGAATGTTCCTTTATACAACCTATCACTCAGGTGTGACTTGACAATTCAAGCCCGGAAATTCTCTTATTTATATATTGCCTATACATCCAGTAAGAATTCCTGATGGGATTATAACCCGTGCCATCGAAATGATGTAGAAATGACACAGTGGTGAATGTCCTATGACCCCGCTGAAGTTGCTGGTATAGTAACTGAGAGCAAACCGATCATATGTGGATATTTTCAGTGACCGAGTTGGTACGAAAACAAGACCGGATGGGAAGACAACGGGTAAACGCCACTGGAAGGGGTGTTCTTGATGAGCTTATCATCCGTGTCGTGTGTCTAGACATGCACGACAAGATAACCAAAGATAAATTGTTATGACATCATGGGCACCGGCCTATATTGGTGAGCAAGCCCTACCTGTCAGCTAACAGTTGGTCAAAGTCCGTCGTCGTCGTCAAATGAATTAACAATCATCGAGCTTCAGTTGATGAAACCCCCATAGTTTTTATAAGCCCTGCACGCCGACGTCGATGCCATATTGAATAAATTTCTACAACAAATTAGAAAAACCAGACACCGTTCAATATTGATGGGAGTTGTTTTGGTTACGGCTTTAGTCAAGCCATTGATTCATATATGTTAACTAGCTTTTTGCCCCATCTTCTCCCGTCACAGTACATATCTGACAAAGCAACCACATTTCTTATTCCGATTGTGACGGGAATCTATGGACGCACAGGACGGATGCCTAGAGTTTACTACCCTTCCTCCCCTCTCAATCAATCTTTCATTCATAATGTCAGTGGAATTATAGTTGATGGATAACGATGACCTATTCAAAATTGCCCGATCACGAATTATTGCAATTATGCGGGCAAAAGAGGTGGCAAATACGGTGTTGGGGACAGAAATGATGTTGGAAAATTCGGGAGCGTTGTTAAACATTTAAAAGCGCATGTGACTCTTTGTACTTACGCAATTTGATAACAAAGCGTCTTCTCATTTCAGACAGAAACCTCAGTTTATTTCAACACTAAACTTTTCTTTAATTCTGGATGTTTGTTGAAATAAAATACCTTTTTAGTAGATTCAATATTCTTTCACCACAAGGTCAGTTAGTCAGGCTTACTCAGAGAAATATTTTCTGTGAGCAAAATGTTGGTTCACACATTAAACCGACCCCTTTCTTCCAAGGAATGATGTCTTTCTGAAGAAGTGACATCACAGCAGCAACGCCCTCATTTGTCATGAAAATGGTATAGGAATTTTAGCAGTTAAAAAGGTACTTTCCAATTAGAAAAGCCAAAAAGGGATGTCCAAAGGCCTACATCTTATAAAACTAGAAAAAATTCTCAGAGTAATGTTCTGGGTACAATTCATATCCCATGCCCTTCAAAATTAAGATGTGTCGTCAAAGGTTTAAACACAGTAGGCCTATTTTATATTTTGCAATATCAATTCATATATATTTGGGTGTCATTGGGGAATTCTATTAGGTTCGGCTGGGTTGACTCATAGATAAATCGATTTGGGGCATGTGCGCCTCGATTCTAATTTTTTTTTATCATGACCTCTTGCGGCTTGTTTTTGGATGCTGAAGTGGTGTTTTTTACACGCTCTTGTATGGTGCAACTTCAGCGAGTGTTTCCTATCCAAATCAAGCTTAAGGTATTCAACATGCGCAAGTTTAGGAAGCCGTGGTATAATATGACTATGTTTTTTACTGTTGATAACGAGACTGTACAATGTTGTACCATCCTCAACGCCTTTAACTCCTCGACATCTCGGGCATGCTCCGCATGGCAACGCAATAAACCCGTCTCTTCTGGTCGCTCAGTGAACCCGAGCCGTTGACTGACATCACCACGCGGCCGGATCTGATGGAAGGCCGGCGGAGAATCTGGGTCAGCAGTGACTGGCTCCCGAAGCCTGCCGCCTCTGATGTCCCTTGGGGCCCCCCTTGTCTCATACCCTCTGCTTGAGCTCCGTTACTGGCGTCCAGCTCACCCCGTGAGCAATTTCGCTTACCAGGAGGCGGTCTGTTCTTAGTTTCTCTGAAGGGTCTTTTTGTCAGCTCCGTAAACGAGATGAACAAGTCGCTTTTTCAGCCCAGCGTATCTTCCCTCGCATTCTTTGAAAGTGAGATGACTAGGAAGAGCAGCGCTGTTTCGGTGAATGATACGAAATGATCTGTGTCGTCTTGGGTGCGGGGAAACTGGAGTATGACTAAGAGTCTGACTATGGATATACTGGTCTGTTGCTCATCAGCGCCCAGCTAAGACTTAAGGTGGCACGCGTTATCTCCAGACCCATTCCAGACCTGAGAAAATGGTAACCAGCCACTAGTCCTCTAGTATAATACAGTGGCGTAGTGTGCGGTCGGAATACCGTAGGTATGTCTTGCATCAAGACGGAAGAACTCGGGCCTGTTGCAATTACAGATGTATTCTAATCGCGCCGTCACGCTGTTGACACGTACAAAATAAATGCTGTCACCATGAAATCAATAGGCAAATGAGTCAGAATGATGACATTCGCTAGGGGATTGTACAAAGTTATTTTTATTTCCCCTGAGGTGATCTTGGAACATTGCATGCCCAGGAGTCCCTATCTGCTTTGAAAAAATGGGCTGCGGCGCACTGGAAGTTGGATCGATCTTTTGCCTAAGAATGGTCAAAATACCATCTAGCGGCAGCCTTTGACAAATTCTCTCCAATACTGCCAGAATCAACCAACTAGTGACCATGAGTTGACGTATACCCGTTAAATTAAAACAAACTTGCCCAACTCTTTCAAAACAAACTTCACATATACGACACTTTGAGGCTGATATTGTCAACCGCACAAACTCCACTTTTACACACATGGTGCACTTGGCTTCCCCCTCCGGACCGAAGTGGGATTTGTCCTGGGCTCGGCGGAGGATGGAGTCTGACTCTGTGATGTGGTCTTCCTACAGGGGCACTGCACTGAGGAGCGATTGATGCTTCACAGCTGCTGATAACGGGAGGTTGATTTGTTTACAGAAAGTTTAAAAGGAAAATCCCATTCGTCATTGTCGGTCCTTTCAAAGTAGTTGTAAAAAGAAGCTGTGTAAAGGATTTGCACGCACTGCGATTTGTCAAAATTGGCCGGTTTGAGGGTTTGTGATTTACTTTGTGCATCATTGCAAGGACTTGATTAATTTTGTAAGCTCACTGCTTTGAGAAAAATCGTTAAAAACGCTATTCATTGAAACACTCGAAGCGCAGCTCGTGAAATTTTTCTGGCAAATATCCACGGGCCACAGGATGCTCCTGAGTGCCTGGATAATGCACTGTGCCTGGACAATCGGCAGACGAATTATGGCCCTCAACAAATGCATTTTTTTGTCTACGGCTTTGCATCGTACTAGTGGTTGGCAAATTTACCTTCAGGTTTGTGTTTCTTCTTCAGCAATGCAACGCTGTAAATATGTCGAATTAACAACGTTTTATCGCGGGCAGTGAAGTGACTGCAGTCACCACAGTCACTGTGCGACCACATATACCTCCGGGCAATCTTTGTGAAAAACATCTACTCACTGATCATGAGTAGATCCGGGGGGGATGAGTGCCATGCCCCCTCTATCCGAAAAGAGCAAAACAACAACAACGAAGACGACGACGACAACAACAACAAAGTCTGAAAAAAGAGAGATTTCTTTTTTGTCTGTTCCATTCCCTTTCCTTCTAAACGTGTATAAAAATCTCTAAAGTACCATCAGGCTGCAGGAAGGCTATAACGATTAGCTTTTCTCCACAAACTTGCTCATTCTCACTCTCTCACAAAAAGGCTCCCAGAAAATAAGGTTTTTGATCCGCACGTTAGTGGTTTATCACTTTACAGTTTCTTCTTCCCTGATAGTAACGCTTGAAGCATATCAAAACAGACAGACACGCTGTCTCTTCCTGCCCTTCTGTCGCCAGAACAAAATAAAACAAAGCCGTGACGAGACTGAAAAGAAAACATTTGCGACTGCCACTTACAAAATTCGGAGAGCGACAAAGAAGGAGACATATACATGTATTAATCATTCTTAATCAGTTTTGAATTTGAGCATGTGCTTCGTCGAAGCTGGGTTGCAGCACCCCCTTCCTTGAAGCATCAAATATTTAGTCACCTTGAGTTACTCTCCACCCACATGAACAAATTCTAGGATTAATCCTGCAGGTAACAAGTAATAATTCTTTTGTAGCCACTTGCGCATGCGCACTTGTCCACCCTTGAATGTTCCAAATTTGTAAAACTTCTGAACTCAAGTTTGCATCGTTCTGATGAGCTTTCTTCTCTACGGAATCATCACTTTTTGGGCGTGATCTGTCTACGGTCTATCTTGGAGAAAGTTAGCGCAGCTATGAGAGTTTGAAACTTTCCTTTTGAGAAATTAATTCGCCTTTTGTAATAAGGGTATAGTGGTTATACCGCGTGTTGCCATTGATTTGCACGTACATTGTACATAGGTGGCACCGTAGGGTTCACTGGTGTCGTGGAAGCCGGGGAGGGGGGCAACGTGTGGTCTTTTGTCCGGTCTGGGTGAGTTTTAAGATTTGGTGAATACGTTGATATAACCTTCTGTTTACCCACTGTGACACTGGACGTTCCATGCAGAGTGAAGTTACTGACTTTGTATTATATTTCTTTTGTATTAATAGAGGATTTAACAGGATTTCTTTGGCTTTTCCTACCTCCATGATTTATCTCGGTTTATTTGGATTTGCCTGAATTTATCTGGAATTCTCTGGAATCTCAGGAATCAGGGATGATTAGGAATCGTGCAGGATTGGGTAAATTTTAATCTGGAATTGTATCTACTACAATTGGGGAAGCATTTATTTTTGGAATTTTAATGAATAAATCAAACAATCTGTGAGTGTGTGCACTGCTTTCATTCGACCAACTGTCTGCGAATAAACAAGGTACACACCCACCCCAGCTCTGCAGTAAATGCACAAGCTACCCAAGGGAGCGCATCATTAGGCGTACTCCTTACACAAATGATCGAAGTCTTTGCCTTGCAAAGAATTTCTGGAAAAAAAGCCCAAGGAATTTGAATTCATTACCGAGGCACTCCAATCAGCCTTTGCAATTTCAAGCTGGCCTCGACAATTTCGGAAACTATTCAAGCTCTCCGTTTTTGGTGATAACAAGCGCAGTATAGATAGACAGCGCACTGGGGGATCCCAACAGGAAAAGTTCCGATGTTAAGTTGGTCGTTTGAATAAATAGCATCCATCGTTCGACCTGAATGGGATTACAACATTATCACAGATTCACCACCGCAGTTTTTGCATTTCATTTTCGTTACCGCTGTACAAAAAGTCCTAAAAGTCATCATTCATAATTACGTCAGACAGGTTAGCTACTCAACAACGCGCAACGCGGCCGTGTATTAACATTTGATTATGCCCGCTGCGTAAAAACGCGCTGTCACTTGGATGTGGGCATGAGACAGCCCAATCCATTCCTATTGGTCAAGAGCCTGTGTGCTCCACGGCACGCAGAACGCACCACGCAGACACCAAGCCTATATAAGGAGATTCTTCTGGACTACTTGCACAAGGAATACCATAAAACAGACTGTGGTATTCGATAAATTAATAGACATCCTACTCAGACCCCGAAATGTTAACAGTCAGTATTCCCTCGTTATTCCTCGTTGTAATTTTTTTTCAAAGTCAGTCACGTACTTTGGTTCATGGTTTGGTCGGAGACTTTATGCCACAAACATCATTAAATCTTTTTTTAATGAGCGCTGACTGAAACCCAAGGTCTCTTTTTGTCTAGCCTGACAGCGATAAATAGGCCGTATTTTAATTACATGGCTACGGCTTGAAATTTCACACAAGTCTATGGCAGTAGCTGTAGCTACCTCTCATACAGTCGTGTGTATTTTTCAGCTGATAGCTACTTAATTCGGACCCGGCCTTATCATGATGGCCCGCGAAGTAGATGAGAGAAAATACTATTCGCTGCGTCGAGGACTCTTGGAAGTACAACCTCATCATTTTCAATTCACAAACGGACAAAAAGGATATCCTTGTGAAATACCTCCCCTAATTTCTTATTATATTTCCTAACTGTATGCCGTACGTATTATTATTGTGATATATGGTGTGAATCTGTGGATACCGGTCAGAATGTAATGATAAGGGAATAAATATGTGTGTTAAAGACCGGCTCGGGTAAATGGACGCGAGTGATGCCCGAGGCGCAGCGTCAAAAGAAGTCAATATACGATAACGTTCCGAGGATTTAGCTAAAGATTTTCCTTTAAACAACAGTTAGGTGGAAAAACTGTTTTAGTTCAGTTTATTCGGCAAGATACCGGCATATGAAAAGTGCCAAAAGTCACTGAAAAATGCAAAACATACAGAGACATACAAAATACCTACACAACAAACAATCACAGTTCAAAATCACTCAAAATGAATTAGGTAAATAAATGAGTGAACAAAAGAGCCCACAGTGAAAGGTCACGTATATATAGCAAGTTTTCGGAACCCTCGCGCAGTCACCATTGGGTTTTACATGGGTCGCCCTACCAACGTTCTTTAATCTTTGGAAGAATAATTTTGTAAATGAAACCACCTCAAGACAGAATTATTTAGGAATTTTAGCATTATAATCATCAAGTAATATTGTGGAAAGTTCAACTGGAGAGGGGTAGCAAACAAACGAATTTCATTGACGACGTTCCATTTATTGAATTATCGTTCCTAGGTCTCCTTGTTAATGCACGTGCGCTGTAGTCACTTTAAGGAGAGAACGAAGATTCTTAACTTTGCGAAGACTAACCTACCGTCCATGGGTTCTAGATTCAGTCTGGCTGGCCTGACTCTTGTCAGGAGATGGAGATATAAAAAAATAACGAATTTCATTTACGACCTTCTATTTGCGGCATTGTCGTTCCTAGGTCTCCTTGTTCATACACGTGCGCTGTAGTCGCTTCTAAGGTGAGAACAAGAATGTTTAACAACGCTGAAAGAAAAATAGATATGTTTCAAAGCCTTTGTGGTCGGCATTTCTCGACCTTTACTGTCCCCAACGTCCAATTTTCAGGTTGTAATTAAGGCAACTGTTTGCATTTTTTAGTTAGTGGGAAAAAATGCCCGAACACTCTTCCGTACAGCACACGACCCTTATGCAACTGAGTTCATGGTAAAATTCATGGGAAACTATTGCTACCATTTTGATATATAGGCTTTCTCTAAGCTTGACCAGTCGTCCCGATGGGAATGATTCAAGGACAAGATCTTCCCTGACTGTATGGATAGCACACCCGTCGGTAAAGAAGACACAGGCAGGAAGACACGGGAATCTTTCAACTTGAGACAAATACAAAGACCCTATTTAACAGAAAATGAGTCGAACTGCTTTAACGTGTTCCACCTGGGTCAAAAAACACATGAATCTGAGCGCCAGCGTGGTCTGTTCCGATGAAAAGTTCGTCGGTCCCTGGAAAAAATAGGCTACTCAATCCCTGGCTCCTGAAGGGAGTGGACAGGTGACATCATTTTACTGCGTGTTTAATAACGGTGGGGTTATTTTCTGAGAAAGGTTGGTATGAAGAAGCATAAACGGACGGCATTATGGCCCATCGTCATAGGCAGAGATAGATTAGAAAGTGTCCGTTGCCCCCGTTCTTAAACGGCGCACTGACCTACGTCGTTTTAAAGGATAACTTATCTGCATAATTGGCGTGCCATCAAATGCACTTGCTTATAGGAAGAAACACAGGCTAAGTGAATACGAAAGCCGGGTAATATTAGTATCCGTCGACCCCATTACTCGAACGGTGGTAATACACGCCTTACCCTGATATCACTCATCCTCCATTACCCGTTCGGTCGTCAAGTTCGAGCGAATAATCCACAGAGTAGATTAGCTTTAATCCTACCCTGCCTCTTCGTGAATCAGCGAGTCATTCCGTCATCCGTCTATTTGAGTGCCTACAATATAATGAGATGATGAGCCCATTAGTTTTTTTTACCTCAGTCGGAGTTCAATTGTGAGCATGTTAAAGACAATGGGTCGAGTGCCTTGTTGTTTGGGATGTAATCGTGACGGTTAACTTTGCTTTTAACATTTTTCGGATTGAGATTGCACGTTGTTGATGTTTGCCCCGTGTCTGCCCCTTACAAAAGTAATTTAAAAGTAAATTCATCAATGGCAAATGATGCCATACAGTTTCTTTGTGGTGACATGAAAGACCCGTTTTAGAGAGTTGTCACTTAAGCTGTCGTGAGAAAGTACAGCAGTGGTTTAAGTAAAGATCAAACGAAAGACACTTCAGCAGGACGTATGGTTCATGTACCCTTTGTCCATACTTTTCTCAGATTGTTTCTTGATTAAATATTGTTACATATTTACACAGTCAAACCTTCACAAATTCAGGTAAAGCAGCAAGAAGATGGTAACTTGCAATGCCGCGATGAAGATCTTAAATACATCTTGGTCACGTGTAATTTATGTGTGAATGTAGGTCAATATCTTTCAGTGTTAAGTGCACTGGAACTCTCATTAGTTTTTTCTCAAGTTCAGCTTTAGTATGAAACCAAAATTAGCAGGAGTTGTGCGGTTGGTGAAATTAAGGTTCCTGGCTAATCCACATCGACCGGGTTAATTTTTGAGTCGATAAGCACTAAACTGTGCTCAGCATAAAATGATTTCCCTTTAAAATGTCAGGCAATTTATAGTTGATTAATTTATTTAGGGGGTACGTCGCATCTGCTAAACTCAAATAAGTCTGGAAGAATATCGCACAACCCTCTGGCAAATATAAAGTTTTCCATATTCTTTAAAAGTATTATTAACTATCGGACGCTTTTAAATAACACTTCTTTTTCCAGATAGGATTGGTGAGGGTGAGTGGAAATACGGGTTGTGCGGATTTAATTTGTATTTCTTTTTAAATTGTTGGTACAGCCTAAAAGTTTCCCCCTTTTGGTGTGTTGCTGGAACCCTTTAAGGAAAAAACGTAAAATAAATTAAAGAATTTGCAATTACTTTTCGTTTAAAAATCAACCTCGATAAAGATCTTGCTAAAATATCTATTAGCATATTTAATTATAGAAAGAATACCTGACCTGAAAAAGAAATATTGTGTCCAAAACCGACCTATCACTTGCGAAAATCTAAAATAAAGGACGACCATTGCAGTTTGTTGTACTCGTACGGACGTGAAAAGTTACGAAATTGTTTCATGGGAGTCTTGCGAAGACAAATTAAAAAAATAACAAAATAAGATCGATAAGTTTAGCTTTCTGCACGTTCGGAGACGAACGTTAAGGAACAATTTGCATTTACGAAATACTCTCAACTGCAATCTAACCTTCGCTGACAAGAACTGCATCAGGCCAGTCGCACTGAATCTACAAGCCATGAATTGCAGGTCAGTCTTACGAGGTTAATATTGCAGCATGATAACAGCTAACCCGCAGTCAACTTTATACTTGAAATTCATGATTTGAGTAGCGTCGGGATCGCTGCTGTCTTAGAAAGCTGGGTTAAGTGTTTTCTGGGTTGGGACTTTGATAGGTTGCTGCTTATAAAACTGAGAAAATGAATAGAAAGGCCTGTTTTTATAATGGTTGACGGACGGTTGACTGTCCATCTGCAGTGGCGCTGAAGCTGATCCCTGGAATCGCCAAATTGATTATGCCAGTGAAGATATCAATGACGGGTTAGCTTTGTTCTTTTCCGTCGACAAAGACGGTTGGAAGAACTCAGGAAAAAGCAACATTCATTGACATGGGAACATGCTGATCAGTTGGCGTTTAAAGACAGGGCAAAACATGATCAACTATTTCCATGTTACATTGTACTCAAGCTCGTTCGCCTCTTCCCCTTTCGAAACGACACCGTCACTCTTAAGGGTACAAAATTAACAAAACAGGAAGCTGATATGCCATAGTGTTACTAGCTTAAAACAAAAAGTGTCTGTTGGAATTTTTCTACCCTTCACTTGTTTAAGCAAAGATTTTTAAATGACCAGTTAATCGTCAAAGGAATAGCAATTTATGGTCACAACGCAGTTATGCAATTCCTACTTCAAAGGCGAATGTGAAAGCAAATGCGATACCGCCATTTCCTGTTCGCAAAAAATTGCTTTGCGAATTTGAAATGTGAATTATCTGCCAGTACATGACGACATTTGACATGCTCTATCACTCTTAACAAACACTGCTTTGACTATTTAGGGGGACTTCTTTAAACCTTGGTTGCTCTGGTTCCGGCGCTTTATTTCACTCTGAGTCATGCAACTAGTGTTCATTTAGGCCTACTCTTTTGACAGAAATCTATTTGCAATGAGACTTTGGGGGATTTGTGCATTTAATTGCCAAAAAAATGTACAAAAATGTAGCCGAATTGGCTACATTTTTTAATAAAAAGAGACAAAAGCAATTATGTGCCACGATCACTCAGACGAGGTTTTGAGGATGTCTGTCAACTCGACAAGAAAGTTCGTCATCTGGACACCAGGGGGGCTGACTATCATTGTACGCACGGCAAATTCCCTCCAGTGGCAAGTTAAATATATGTTCTTTTCTGTGTACATATATCAAGAAAATAGCTCTGTGGTCCTTTGTCATATCAATTGTAGTGGCCTTCTTTGTTAACGTGGGACAGGCTACGTACTTGTACTTTGAATAGTAACAATTACATGTAATATGCACGTATTTTATGCGTACAATCTATCATTATTTTGCTCCTAAAATTTGTTTTTGCATAGTTCCACGTTGTTTATTCTCAGCTTACTATAGGATAACAAGGTTTACTGGACAAAACCTTAAATTTGACGAATTGGAAAAAACACACAGAAAGATGTAGCAGTTCCTGTAAACAGATGACATTCATTGGATGCTTAGTGCAAAGATTACCCGCCCATGGCTGTTGTATCTTGATCTATAAATATACAAATCGCGTTCCCGGGGCATTGTTTTCAGCAGGAAATCGGCTGGTGCGAGTTTATCAGACCGTTGTTTTGGCCCCTCTCCGGCCCAGGGCCGGGCAGGTGGTCGCTACAATTATAAGACGGCCACGGGAGAAAGAAGGGTGGGAGCAGGAAGTTTTATTTGTAACCCTTCAACGACAGGTGAATTTATTTGGCAGGACCCATTGAAACTGTAGTTCTATTTCCTCAATTTCAATCCAATGGACGAACAAAGTCTATCTACCCGAAGTGCTATTGGTTTTAGTGGTTTGCTCTTTGACGTGGGCTGTTAGTGCATTGGCTAAAAAAATGGAAAAGAGCCAAGTACACCTCAAGGGTATGCTCTCTCTACTCATCTGGAATATTTATCGCTGCTTTTGATACAATAAGGTGAAACTATGTCTGTTATTTTAACACACTCAAAATAAAAACAAATAATTCGATTTAATTGATCAATCTAGTAATATCGTCTCCAGGACTTTAAATAAATTATACCATTCTATCTCGTCCTTTTGATGCCTCGTCGAAATTCATCCTGACATCGGTAAATTTTCTCAGCATGACATGTTTTTGTTCGCTAAACAGCGAAGGTCTATCTGCTGAGTGCTTCAGTTTATTGTATGTGTGCACACTGGCTAAGGTTGATGAGAAAACAGAGCGTGTTCTCGGAATTGTGAATTTTCTACCTGCGCCATCTATTTTCATTCGCGCTTGAAGGAGTCAGGACTCCCAACGCTCTGCGTGGGTTGTTAAGAGCCGCAAGTGGCCGTCTGTGAGGCAGGCACACAAGGGAAAGACAAACACACGACTGTTGCCGAATGGCAAAGGTCTCGAATAACACAGTCCCTCAAAATTAATATCCACTGACTTGAAATCCTCGAGAGTTTGTTAAATACACCTGAGTACCTTTCGGACGGTAAGGGTTATATATTAAGGGCGCTCGTAGTCTTTGTGGGTACCGTTTTTCTCTCATCCATTGATTAAGCACCTGACAGCTTGTGTTTTATACCCACCTGTAGTGTTCTGTGTTTAAAGTTTAGTTATGTGATAAACCAACCAATCATCAGAGATAGATTAGGGCCTAATCTTTATTTTTCAAGTTCACACTGAAATCGCTACTCGCTTTTTGCACGCTGCATAGGCAATCAGAGCCTCAAACTGGCAGCTTGTACAATCACGTCAGAATCGCTCTGTCCAATCGCATGGTATAAGAACTAACTCAGCACGCGCAAAATTACATAAGCAACATACACAGGAATCACTGAACCGGCTATATTTGACTGTGTAAGGCTGCCAAGATCGAGGCTCTGCATGCCTACGGCGGCAGCATGCGAAGACCAAATAGTGTCTGTTCATTTCATGTCGCAGTTGAGGTTTTCCTAAAAGTGGCAGTACAAAACTAAGAGAATAATTCACAAAGTTTTAAAATCCCACGCAGCTATCGGAACACCAGACAATACACGTATAGAGGGATTTCACATTAGCGCCATCTGCGCGTATCTGCATCGAAGTCGAGGGTTTCTGTGTTGAACTTCCTCGCGCCCGCCTGCGGAGTCCACACAGTACATGGAGCATCCGGTTCAGTTTAAACCACGCCCACTGTACCAGATCCACGACCATCGCAGGTACGTTAGTTCGCAGTCAATTGTCGGTATTTTTCTTTGGATTTTACGTGTCGAGTGTTCCTGAAAGATTCTTCCACAAACATTTTCAGCCTGAAAAGTCTGAATATAACATACCTTTATGTATTTTGTGTCTTAACTCCTTACTTTCAATCGTCTGATCGTATTAAGAATTGAAGCTGGCACATACAGCCTCGTTTTCAAACGCAAAAGTACGCAAATCGACGCTAAAAGCGTCGTATTGGGATCCCTCTATTACTTCATATTAAATAAATTATAACCCCTTTAAAAATAAAAGGTTGATTTTGCTGCAAATTTTAACCGCTCATACAAAATGTAGGGAAAATGAGAGTGGTCGAAACAGGAAGGTTTGTTTAAAGAAGGATGCGGAACCCCTCTACGCTAACAAATAAGAGCCGTAAAGGAATGTATCAGCACCATTTTAGGGGTAAAATGCGCGGCGGCAGCTGGAAATAATAACTTGTTTGTCTACGGAAAGTGGATGTACCCATAGCCAATCCGCCTTAAGCAGAACCAACCCCTCATAAGTTGAAAGGCGAGAGCCCAAGTTGCTAGACTAGAAAAATTGCGCCCTCTCTTGGTCAAGCTCGGGGCTCATACAACGCTTCCGTATGCATTAATAGGCTTGTCGAGACACACACCCATCAGATATTCAATCCGACCTCTTTACACATCGGTTGCTTCCTCCGTAACAAGAACAATTGTGTACTCGAGTGCCTGGTTCCTTTTTTCTCCATATCATTTCTTGGCCGACTTACTCTCACGGTCTTAATATTTTCAGTTTGTCCCAAGTCTCAAAATTCCCTCGACAGGAAAATCTGGCAAATTAGTTTAGGTTGACAGAGGAGAATTAGTGGCGAGAATTTCCGCACAACCCTGGGGCGGCCGCACTAAATCTACTTAAAAATGGCTGTGATAGTCGACACGTTGAAGTTTGCGCCTCCGCGGAGTGGCGTTAATTGGTGTCAAGCAAGTCCCTCGGGTAGCCGGGGATATGGACAGCGCCATTAGCTTGTAAAGAGATGCATGTAGAGCGAATAGAAAGTGCACAGCGGACAAGGCGACAAACACTGGCTGACTTACAACGCACTAATCGCTCGGGAGGCATTATTGTTTCTGTCTTTGAGTGTAGATAGCAAATGAGTGGGATGAACTTACCAGACACAGATGTTTTCACTTCTCCACTTGGTCAATGTTTTTGGTGCAGTCATCCTTCGTTCATACCCCTTGGGTGAACTTCAGTTTTAGGCCTTCAAGGGAGTTACATATAAAGCGAAAAGTCAATTTGGGAACGTCAGGACGTCCATCACCTAACAGACAGGTAACCACTAGAAACGATGAAAATGGACCAGTAGGCGATAACGTCACTATTTAGTGTGCTTGTATTATACAAACACACAAAGAAAAAAATGTAATCGACAGCACAATGTCAATGTATTCGGAAACACACGATCGTATCATTTTTCCTAAGATTGCTTTTTTACCTACAAAGCACATGTACATGATGAACTCTTCCCTTTAAACGTTCATATGAGTACGAAATTCCGTGCGGTCCAAAGGCAGAATACACGGTTTTCGAGAGGGTTGTTTATGTTAAGTCCCAACTACAGCATCAGTCCGTATAGCCTGGACCGTCACAAGTGTTAATGTTATAGTTGGGCCGACCCAACTACGCAGGTCCAGTGTGTACATGTGCTATACCATGTACCAAAGTCACTTTGTCTGCATCAACAACTTTTTGTACAGAAACAAGTTTGTAAATATGTCATAGAGGCCATATTTTTGAGGAATTACGTCAGCTGTGAGAAGCTAAACTTAGAAGAGAACTTAGAAATGTAAAGCTTACAGAAATTTTATGTAGACATTTGCCAATAATAATGCAAGCCCAATTGCAGCACTACAGAACAATCTGGTGACAAGAATAAGGAGCCATTACTGAGGTTTCCCCACGTGCGTGAACAAAAGAGGTGCACATCGAATGCCTCCTGGTCAGGCAATGGGAGAGCACTGCTAACCAAAATCACGAACTCTTCAACTGAGGAGGGCGCTCCTGAGTGACGGGGACACGCGTAATGGTAATCAACAGATCACCAGTAATCACCAGTAATGGCGTCAGCGGATCAGTCTATAGTTGGGACTGTCCTTAATATAGTTGGGACAGATGCAATACTTGGGATGCAACGTTTACAATTCAAAGAAGACAAAGTGCGCGGTCGCCAGATAAATGTAAACCGCTGTGCTTGGAAACTAGAGAGATTTTCCCAGAGATACCGCGCTGAGGAGACTCAGTGGCGTAGCTAGGGCTAAATTGTCGGGGGGGGGGCACCCGGGAGTGCACACACTTTTTAAATGGGGCACCACAAGAAAATAAGCTTCAGCTGCATATGGTTATAAAAACTCCACGGAGATTTCAAGGGGGGGGGGACCCAGGGGCACGGCCATCCGCAGGGGGCCGCTGCTGAGACTGGGCATTTTAGCCAATCGGCGTTCTTGTTTGGTATCTGTTGGTCAAGGTCTGGCTACTGCATCATTGCTGTTTTAGAATAATTTCATTGGCATACCAAAAGGATTCCTACTCCTATGCAAACGTGAGATCTTGTGCAGCGTTACTGCTCTCTGTTATCGCTCTCCGCTACTGCGTGCTTGCAACTGTGCCTTTATTCTAGTCTTTATTAACTGACCTTTTTACCCCCTCCCCCTTTTTATAACAACAACCCTGGTAAGAACTTGGCAGGCGTGTTGCCATTAAGGTATTATTTCCCCTCAATCTGTGTAATACATAGAATGAGTGTTACACTAACCCGATGGTCAAATAGTGTCTTATTATGTACATGTAGACTGGATCGATCGAGCCCCGAATTACATTGAGGGACCAGCAGCTAGTTCCCAAGTAAAACTTCTGATTGGCTCTTGTGAATTTGTGTGCTCGCATAATAAACACACTTCTACAATGTCCAAGTCTTGCCTCCATGTATTATTCCGGTGTGCGCAGACTGTGTAATTATTGCGCATATACGCTTTCGTTAAATGTTTCTGATCATGGCTAATTAATATCGCTAGTATTTTGCTAATAATAATAACAATAGCCCGCCTCCAAGAGTTTGCAACGCGTTGGCCTATGATAATGCGCAAAATCCATCGACTCATTGTGTGTTTGGAAAGGGTTGACAGATTTCGCGTAGTCTGATTGACCATTGCGTTGCAAACTCTTGGGGGAGCACTACGGTGAATCGCCTCTATTGACCGTCTACACAGAAGAGCAATGTATATTGTGCTGATTCGTGCTGTAGAGGAAAAGGTAAGATGGTTGACTAGCACTTTGTCCTAATGCCATTCGCCCGTCACCCAGCACCCGAACAGGGCGCTGGGAAGGCTGATGGCCTTGCACAGAATTTAGGGAAGGAAATACATCACACGGGGTCACAGCTACTGACACGCACAGATTGTGGGTAAATTTCTGACACACTGGCGAGCTCGCTCAATGCCTTACACAAGCGGCGGTTGTTAATTCGATATTTTTCTTTTTCTTCCTTATAGCTGAAGGTATTCTCATTTCATTTTACTCGTTCATTCAAATTTGATCAAGATAACCTGTGATTTGAAATACATATCCCTTTGTAATAGTGTTTGCAATTAACAAGGATAAGAAAATCGCCCATCAGGAAACACTATATCATAAGAAGGCCAGGGAAGGTTTCTTTCCGTTGGCTGGAAAAATGGTGGTGACTATACAGAACCATTACTTTTTTGCAGCAATCTTGTTCAGTTCAATCTTCATAGTTCCATAATAAGACACTGTGTATGAATGCTGATCTGACCGTCCATGCGGTGGCACCAACTTCATTACTGTGCAGGCCATAAATTGTTTGGGCTTAAAAGCGCAGCATGGCAGAGACATCAAATACTAGGAACACATATTTTCCTTTGTTTTCGACAAGGAAATAACTCACTACCAGGACGCTACTCAGAAGGGGATACTTTCGAAATTAATCATAGGAATTCAGATATTAGGTACCGGAACCCGCTCTCCGATAACTCAAATTAAATCAAGCTGGCATCTTGGAAACACGACTAGCCAAGTTAAGAAGAAACACACGTTTAAAGAAACCCGTTCACGACTAAAGCTATCCACTGAGAGTTGAAGTGCACCCTCATCGGCAAAGACAGAATGCGGGCAGTTTTTTCAACTGGTACGACCGTATGCGAATTTTCAACCTCGACACTTGCATGGGCTGCGTGCGCGTTCCTTAACTAGTTAGATCGTGGAAGGCACGGTAATGGGAACCACGGCAAGATCGTACCCATGGGAATGACGTGGGCGAAGACTATACATTCAAAAGGAGGGCTGCGCGTGCTCATCGCGTCCTGTGCCTAATGGTAGGTTCATACTTAACGCAAAAGCGAACACAGACGCGAATTTGTGACGTCAGATCAAATACTCGCCCTGCAAATTCGCCAAAGTTGAACGCATTTCAACCTGAACAAAATTTCGCTGCAGTTCTTTTGTGACGTCAAATTTATTTCGCTTTCACGTTCGCCTGTAGTTGAACTAATGCGTACAAACCTGCACAGACATGCGGTTACATCTCGTCAAAGCACAGTCTCCTCTGTGTAGAGAGTCGCCCTCTTTCATTCCTGCTTGGAGCGGATTCCCCCCAAATCAAAATGGCACATTATATATCATTTAATAATCATTGCACCATCCATGTCAGCTTGACTGGTTCCCGTACCAATAATTATTAAATTATAGGGACCAACAGCTGGCTCGTAGGATTTGACGTGTCTGATTGACCGTTCTGTTTGAATTTTAAATATTCAAATTATACTAGTTAGGCCAATGTAATTGTTACGTGCTTCACGTGTCACATAATTATCCGTGATTAGCTGCTATAACTCACGGCGTTTCAACTTTTCTTGCTAAATGTTTATGATCTCGTCTTTTTGGCTATTAATTTCAAGTCACCGATTTTCTTGCTCAGTTATCATATGAACAACTAATATATACTGAACTTGTATTCACTCATAAATGGTAAGTTCGATTACGAGGGAACCCTGACCTGGGAATGGCCGTCTGTGCGGTGTCAAACAAGCGAGACTCTGGGGACAAGGTTAAACCCAAGTCAACTCGTGGAAGGTAATCGAGCGCACCCACAGAGGAGAAAGAAAAATAAATCATGACATTCCGTCTGCTTTTCGCATTGTAGGTGCAGCAATGTGCAAATTTTCTCATTAACATAAACTCGGATGAATTCCTCCGGAATTAATTACCCGCAAACTTTACCCGCGTTCGATGGCCGACGACTGAAACACGCCTGGAGACTGCGTAGAGAACGTGAACCAGTCCACAAACGTTTACGGAAATGTGCTCTGGAGAAGACTCTAGGGTCGTCGTACGTAGTTTTACATCGGCAATTGCTATTCCCATTGCAACGCGGGGGCGCTCTCCGTTAAAATGTGTGAAAAATAGCTGACCGGTAAGCGAGAGGCAGCTTCAGTACGGTGTCGAATATGGAAGGATTAATAGTTGACAGGACCTTGTGGGAATGTGTGGTTCATTTACCAAGGTAGGAACATTCGAATAACACTGGAGTGGTAATCTCAGCCTCCCTAAACATGCCCATGTCATTCTATACATAATGCTTTGCGTATGTCACTTGAGTTTCCGCGGCAACGCGTTGGGGGAAACATTGAAACTGCCCACCTTCATCAAATTCTGTGAATTCAAAGTGGCCAGAAACGCAATGATGTACTGAAGTAATGAGCTTGAGCTGCTTGTGCTTTCATTAAAAAAATTGCGTGGACATATCTGTTGGAAGAGCAGCCGACAGAATGACAAGCTCTTTGAAAAGTTGATGCGGTCAAAGTTGCTTTAATTTTAATTATCAAAGTACAGGCCTGTTGCCCGACCAGAGACCGGGGGGGGGGGGTTTCGACCGTCGTCAAACCAAAATGTGATTTATATACAAAGGCCTAGTATCACAATGTGCTTTGGATAACAGCATTGAAAAGTTGCATGTCTGCCGCAATACCAAGGTTGCATGTAAGCACACCGTGGTTTTCAATATTGAATAAACTTAACAAAAAGACACCAAGACACGCCTGGAATGTGGATATTTGCTGGAACTTCCTAACGGTACACATGACTGGAGATTGATTCATTAATATGCAGAATCGTGGTCACCTTGAGCTTGAGAATCGACTTATAAGTGGTGTCTTGTATGCTGAATATTACGGTCTATTTAAAATATTCAGTACACACAAAAAAAGACCAACAAGTGGAACTCAGAAGCGAGCGGAGGGGGGGGGGGTTCGTTCGAACCCCTCGAGCCCCCCAGCCTACATGCCGTATCTCATTCGATGCAACCGCTTTGTTTCTCAGAAAACTTCGATCCAGACAGACCTAAACAGCAGATGAGGATCTCACCGTGTTCCGCCGCCTTTCAGGTACCCTCCTGCGATGAGTGATTCAGTCTTGGCTCGTTGAGAGCCTGTCGGACGGGTTTTTAAGTGGCCTTTTAAGGCCACCGTGCCTGGTGAGTGAAAGATGGGTCTGATTTCATTCTGAGAAAATAAGAAATTCCAAATCGAATAGAGTACAAAACCGAGGAGCGGTTACGACCTTGTTTTCCCTTTCACCCGTCATGCCCGTGGTTTTTGCACTGACGTCTAATCTTAATTCTCTTCAACCAGCTGTGCACATTGACCCAGGCAAAGACCAAAGTTCATTGGCATTTTGACTAAATACATATAATTGACAGCTTCTTTTTTGGAGGGCTGTAAATATTGGTTTGGAAAATAGTGAAAATTAACACACCGTAGTTACACAAGGATATCTACCAATGATCTATATATACTGACTAGAGAGCACGCTTTGGGCCTCTCAAAATGGCTGTCATATGTTTCAGTGTAGCACAGGTTTGGTTTTTAAGGTTTTCTGGTAGCATCGAATGATAACAAAATAATTCTTTGATTACAATTTGTAGCACTTCCCCTTAAGTCACCCAGGCATGAATTTAAGGAAAACTTAGTGGACCCAAAATACCCTGTACACAGAAGTGATATTGTTAGTCCATTTTTGAGTCGACTGGAAGTGGCCTACATTGCTATACTTTTTGGCAGGACCGAAGTAGTTTGGCGAGCTTTCAAGATTTTTTTCGGGAGTCTGCAGCTAGACAACTGGGTGGATGGACGCAGTGACGACTCCGTTGGGAATCACATAGCTTGTAGCATCTCACACATTATCGTCCAAGCAGTTTTCATTGATGACGGCGAAATAAAGCTAGTGAATCCAGCCCATGCGAAGTACCCAAGTCTTGCCGAACTTCCTGTTTTTGTCTGACCTCCAATTACTCCTTCGGCCGACGGACCACCACCCCGAGTGATCAGCTGGGGACCGGACCGTTATGGCATCTCCCGCCTTTAGCTGCGACGCGTTCATCCAGTCAGTCGTCTTTTTTCTTGTGTTTTCATGGTAAAACGCTCTTCAGTTTTTATCAGCAGGTTACTCTGCCATTCTACCACAAAGACGATACGGAATAATCCCCATAAATGATACAAACAGCTCACACTTACCAGCATGAAGTACTAATTCCTGCTGCGTCGGTGCATCACCTAAAATGAGGCCACTTGAGGGGGAAATTCGACCACAGAAAAAAAATTCCGAAACAACCCACGTCTTTCATCAATGTAATACGAATCCCTTCACGTAGGCAGACATTTGTGTGTTCTTTTCAAGTCTTGGAATTGATTTGGTTCCTATTTTTTGTGTTTTCTGAAACATCATGCCAGAGTCACAAAGGGGAGAGGCAACTCTACGAAAACATCCACGAGACAAGACCTGGATTTAATCTATCAACGCAAACTAACGTACAATTTGGGTGAATTGAATACAACAACGGTACAGAACTCTAGAATCTGAACTGAGCGAAACAACATGGTCGGAAAAAAGATTACATAATATGCCCATGCACGAGAATGATGCTATAGACCTCTTTCACCCACGTGACTGGATTGCACAAAGTGTAAACAATACCACCACGTGTGGACCGCCTTGGCCATGGCGATTACATACATTCCTACGGGCAGCTTCAACCCATATGAAGCAAACTGTGGGACAGAGAGACCCCCCCCGCCGTTGTGTTGGTCATTGTTATACTGGCATCTCAGGAATTCTTTTCAGACATCTAGGGGGACGTGTTTAGTGACAATAGGTAAGAGTGTGTATAGGGATTGGACTTGTGGGGGGGGTACCCCTCTGTCCGATTTCGTACCTGGTATACTTCAAGCACAACTTGTTTATCTTGAGTAGGTCGATTGCCATCACAACACTATGCACACAACACATCGCGGTCCAGCATGATTATGACATCACAGGAAAAAGGTCTATAGGCAGTTCCTCACACAATAATAAAATTCTGGGCTGAATTCGGGTAATTTCAAGAATGCTTGTAGCACCGTGATACTTTGTTATCAAGCAAATAAGTGTGAGTCCTAGCACTTACATTATTTCTTATAGGTCTAACACGTAATGACGTCACGCTTTATTGTCATGTGCGCTTTCCTTTTGGGGCTCGACGGATCGCACCCAACCTCACAGCACATCCAGTCCATGACGCGTGGGTTGTTGGCACCCTGGATTTGAAAATGGTCTGGATTTATCCTGTGTTATGATTTCGTAGGGTACCGGGGACTTGGTAGTCTGTGGTCGTGTATAGTAATCATTTAACGCATCATTATGCAAAGGACACGAATCGCTGAATTTTAGCAACGTTGAAATAAGTGACAATAACTTTTTGTATAAGTCCCATGGCGCCATCTATACGCAATAAATCATTCATTTCCCACTCAGACCCAAATCAGGACTTTTTAGGCATGATAAAATACAGGGACCTTGATTCACACACCGAAATACATCACTGCTAAATTTGAGATCCACGGAAGTGATAAGATTTGGAAACAAAGAAGATCCCGAACGTTGATTCGGGCATTTAGCGGGCCTGGCTAAAAGTTTGGCCCGTTCCTTCTCCCACTTCCTCTCTGGCCCTTCGGCCATTTAGTGACCTTTAAAACTGGGTTACCAAACTGAGTGACTCATTGCTGGTCTTGACATTGTGCATTTTGTTGTCCCTGGAACAAAATGCAGGAATCAAAACATACAAAATCAGAGGCTTTGGCGTCTGGAGAAGCCAAAACACAGGCTGAAACCGAGATTTATGAAAATTGGCGTCGAAATTCAGATGCAAGATTTAAACTGCTGTGATTAATCGAAGTCATTGTAGCTGCTCTCGAACAAACATTCTGCTAATTTTCTTTCAACATTTCTCCAAGGAGAGGTCTTGCCTCATACATGCATCAAGTTTAGGGATAATGGAGCTTTGGCGCCCACAGCTTGTAGGCACAAAGGTATTACATGTATATTACACCCTTGGGCCGAAATCGTAGCCCTCTAATCCAAGGCTGGTTTGCAAGGGCACAGAATCTGATGCACCGCTCCTGGCGGCCGTCAAGTGGAACCTACTGAAATCGAAGGTCCAGAATGGCACCTTAGCGTACCGAATATCCACTTAAGCATAGGTTGGCCTGTCACTGGAGTATTAATCGCGAATAATCAAACATTAATTTGATGAGAACAACATGCTAAGTGGCTACTTCAACCGCGCGTTTATTTTCATAGGTGCCCGAGTAGTATGATTTTCTGGCTCACTTAAAGTCGCCCTCTTCAAGAATATTATACAAACAGAACTTTGGAAGGAACAATATTTTGTACATGATTACATGTACTTTGCTAAATCCAAATAAAAGAGGGTCCGTACACGAACCTATCGAGGTGTACTGGTAGTTCAAGTCTACATTTTGTCTGAGTAAAACGACGAAAACGACTTGCAATATAACTCAGACTTCTGAACGTTTGTCATGCTCCTTTACCTTATCCAGATTATTTTTCTCCGTGAATCTGTTTCTGTACAACTTACGTGAAGTTTAATTGTAACCTTACACTAATGTACTCAGGAAAAAAACAAACAAAAGTTGAACAGCTGAACTGAGGCTTAAGCCATCGCACTTCTAAATGCGCGGGAAGGGAATGAACCAGCCTCGTGGAAAAACTTTCCAGATTAACAGTTCACCAGTTAGTAGCTGGTCGGGCTGAGGGTTGTGACCCCCCTCCCCGTTCAACTGCTTACTATAATGTTAACTTACGTAACTGTGGTAAAGCTGGTCGGGCGAAGGGTTGTAACCCCCCCTCCCCGTTCAACTGCTTACTTTAATGTTACTTTACGCTACTGTGGTAAAGCTGGCCGGGCTGAGGGTTGTAACCCCCTTCCCGTTCAACTGCTTACTATAATGTTACCTTACGTTACTGTGGTAAAGCTGGCCGGGCTGAGGGTTGTAACCCCCCCTCCCCGTTCAACTGCTTACTGTAATGTTACCTTACGTTACTGCGGTAAAGCTGGTCGGGCTGAGGGTTGTAACCCCCTTCCCCGTTCAACTGCTTACTATAATGTTACCTTACGTTACTGTGGTAAAGCTGGCCGGGCTGAGGGTTGTGACCCCCTCCCCGTTCAACTGCTTACTGTAATGTTACTTTACGTTACTGTGGTAAAGCTGGTCGGGCTGAGGGTTGTAACCCCCCCCTCCCCGTTCAACTGCTTACTGTAATGTTACTTTACGTTACTGTGGTAAAGCTGGCCGGGCTGAGGGTTGTGACCCCCTCCCCGTTCAACTGCTTACTGTAATGTTACTTTACGTTACTGTGGTAAAGCTGGCCGGGCTGAGGGTTGTGACCCCCTTCCCAGTTCAACTGCTTACTTTAATGTTACTTTACGCTACTGTGGTAAACAATAAGGCTAAAGAATAATACACAGAGGGATGAAGTTCCTTCCTTCAGCTACAGATTGACTTAAAGTACACGAATTTCACCTTTAACAGATTCCATTATCTCTGGGTCATACCCCCTGTCACAGTGCACCTTCGGTACACCTTACACCATTCCAAGCTCCCAAGCCTTTTTTTAGAAGGGAGATATGTTACAGATTCGCCCTCGCAACTTTGCAGGCTGAAGTATGAGAAAGCGTATAGTAACTACTCTCTCGCGCGGCGTCGTATTCTCTGCCAATTTGCAGGTTACCAGAGGTGGCAGCAAGTCATTTTGTGCAAGTCCAAGTCAAGTCACAAGTCATTTTTTGCAAGTCCAAGTCAAGTCACAAGTCAAAGCTGGTATTTACAAGTCAAGTCACAAGTCACAAAAATAGCGACTCCAGCCCGACTCGAGTCCAAGTCACATGACTAGAATCAGCAACTCTGCAGGTTACCAACATGATTATGGTCCGAGAGCGATGGGGAATGAAGAGCCATTTTTTGTCCTTGTAATTAGTGGTTTCAGCAGTGTACAGGGAAAAGTAGCTCGTTAAACCTCCCTTTCAATCATGCAATGGAGACATTCATCGCAGGAATGCACAAAAAGGCAACATCAGTTCTTTGACTCTTCGCCCTCTCGATCTCTTGCACATAAAAACGAAATAGCAGTAGACTAACAGTGAGTGTGCTTTCAAATCTATCGGTTACGATAGTGATTTGTATGCAAGACAAGACCCTTAAAGTCAGTTGCAGGGTGGATCCAGAATTTTACAAATGGAGGGGGGGGGGCGTGAATTAAAGCAGCAAAGGTTTAATGCCGTCGAGCTCGTAGCGCAAACCCTTACGGCGAGGGGTCCAGAGCCCGCTGAAACAAATGGCAGCCATCTTTAAAGGCTCAAATACCGAGTCACGGAGGTCTCATTTTTTTGTGCATGGCTATTAGCGCGCGTGCTATCCCATTGGTAGGGAGAGATCAGTAGAATAGACATCAAGTTCAGCCACTGCCACCAGTACTCACAAACACAGAGAAAGGCTGACGCTCTGTGAAGTTCCCAATGTAGGAAACACGGTAGAAACACGGACGCTAATGCTCGCAATGTACCGACTGAAGCCACCGACAGCCATCTTACCGTAACACAATAAGATAATACTCGGGGGCAGTTTGTTTCAAGCGGATCAGGATCGCGATCAATTATCTGTCCCAGGTTCACTGACACCAGAACCCACGTAATAGATAGCGCAAACCAGCTCTTGTATCACTGCTGGCGATCTGGATCAGTGTGAAACAAACAGGCCCCAAGCCTTGCTCACCATCATTAACCAAATCGTTCGGCAAAAGTCACAGCATGGTTGTGGACGACTCGGCTTTTATCACAGATGTAATTTATTAGAGCTAGTTGATCAGTCAAGAGAAAACCCTTTAAGTTAGTGCAAAATATAAATCCTTTTTAAATACATGGTACACATATTGAAGCGAAAACCAAATAATGACAATTTAACTAAACATTTTCATTTGCCCAACAATATTGGGCAAAATCAAGTTACAACACGCAAAACCACCGCGAGCGTAAAATTTAGAGCTACAGCAGATAGTGATTTCGCTATCACACTGTGGGTGCGTTCGATTAGCTTCCCTGAACACACCAGTGTTACACTCAAGGGAAGCCTCAAAATGAGGCTTATCGAACGCTGCAGTGTGTTTTCCAAGGCATTCTGGGAAAAAGGTCAAGTCCCCGCCACGTTCCATCATGTACGTCCATGCTCGAACAGTCCATCCGTGACGTCATTACACTCGGGCAGTCTCCAGAGACCCGCTCGCCAGCTGGGGTAGTAGTGGCTGACACCAGGGCAGGCACGAACATCACGTGATGGCTAAACGAACGCTCTCGTGCAAGTTTGACTTACACGTGTAAGCTAATCGAACGCACCCAATGTGGGTTATGCAAATTTGTCGACCACGTGATCATGCAAGACACACGGGCCTTTTGCACACGGCTGAAAGTTACTAATAATCGAGTTAAATTAGCAGCACAAAGATACCCAACTTCATCTTTTGCACACGGCTGAAAGTTACTAATAATCGAGTTAAATTAGCGGCACAAAGATACCCAACTTCATAGAACCAAACTCACTCGGACACCAAAGGTCCCAGGTCCCAAACGAATGGTCCGTAGGCCCAGGCCTGAGGCCGTTCAACAGGCAAAAAGTTTACGGAATCCAAGACAGAAGGTCAGCCTTCTGTCCATTAAGCGTCGGCCATGGAAGAGGAGCACACGCCGGACACAGCGGACTCAGCAAAACGAGCAGGGAATGTCGTATCCATGCGCGGTATAAATAGTCAAAACATGCAACGCTCCTTTTTAATCACTTTTAAACTGCCGTGTAATTAATCCAGAAATTCTACAAGGGTTAACCAAACGTGTCATGGCGGAACCCTGGCTAACTCAAATACATTCACCATAAAAGAAACCAGAACTGTTTCCAACATAGGCGTAGAAACACATCTAAGTTTGAAAGTGATTGGATACGTTGCCATGCAACAATATAAACATAAAGGCGAAAGGTTGAGGGCGTGCTCCACGTACGATTGAACACGGGCAAGATGGCTGCTGCTTGGCTTCAGTCGGTAAAAGAGGATAGGGAATCCAGATATTTAACGTCTGTGGCCAGAAGATACATGTTCCATAGTTCCAGTTTTGCAATGCCCGCAAAAGTGAGGCACAGGAACTGGGAAAGAAGTAGACGTGAACAATGTTTATAAAATGGTCTTCGAAAGAATGGATAAATAGGACAAAGAACAGATACATGCTCTTCTGAGGATCAAGCTTTAAAACTTGGCTCTGTTTTAGAGACAGCTTCCTCTCCGAACCCAGCACCACAATTTTGTAGGCCTTCTAATTGTCGTTTATACCAAGCTGTAAAGACTTCTTCCAGTTAGCTATATTGCGCAGTTTGATGTTCATTTATCGAAATTTTAATCCTATTTGACAAGAATCTCTAAAGAACACAACTTAAACGGCTGGTTAAACAGAATACGGAGTCGAAATCCAAATTTGAAAATATAGCTAGGCCTATGTGTACCGCATACAGAATTATTTTGATAGTGATGTCCATGACAGACTTCAAGGTTGAACATTGACGCAACTCCGTCAAACTCTGATACCTAATTATATATCAGCGTCGATCAGGTTCAGTCGACTACGGAAATCTGCCTAGGCTTCTTGTAACCTCTTAAGTTACACAAGAAATAATGCAAAGTGTAAACACTATGACAAAGGACTCCTTGGAAACAGCTTGTCTTGAAGCACAGAAGAAAAGTGTTTACTCCTTAATGGCAGCCCTTGACACAAATCCAGTGTTAGTGGTTCGCTGTAATTAATTGACAACGAATACATGTAAACTTCATACACCAATACATGTACATCGATGACCTTAATGAGCACCCGTTTATGTGGTTAAATAAAGAAAATGACCAACTATAATTTGAGTAGAATGAATGTATTTATTATGTACCTGGTGTACTTGCTACGTGTGGAACCCAAATGACAATTAATTCAAGTATACAATTGTACTTGTGACTCCATGTAGTAGACTTATAATAAACAGAACCAGCAACGACCGTCTATGATTTTACAAAATGTGACAACCCGTTCCTGTAGTCCCCCAACCGACCTTTAATACTAAATCTAATATTCTTCGGTGATTTCTAACATGGGAGAATTATCTGTTCTTACCAACTGTTGCATTCCTAGGGTTTACTTAGCTGGAAAAACGGCCTGTATTGTGGTTCAACCGTCTTCTGACATCACGAGGAAAGATGTGTCTGTTACGCGAAGGACGATCGCACATCACCAAAAGAGGGCGCTATAACGAGCTTACGCTGCTACACTTCTCATCGACACTAAT
The DNA here is from genome assembly GCF_054643075.1 of Acanthaster planci. NCBI lineage: Eukaryota > Metazoa > Echinodermata > Asteroidea > Valvatida > Acanthasteridae > Acanthaster > Acanthaster planci. Next base: position 12,873,542 of record NC_141782.1, read on the forward strand.
TCTGAGCATCGCTGTTTTGGAGTTAAATGATGACAATGGGTGCTTAGCTCTAACACCCTAAGAGGACCATATGACCCCCTTACTCCCCTTAAAAAGTGAAGTTTGTTATTACATTTAACCAAATACGAATCTACATCAGTTTTCACACATTGAAGAATACATAGTTGAAGAAAAATTATTGTGTGACAGAAAAATTCATTGGAGTTACGCTAAAAAAAAAAAAAACGATTTGCTTTCTGTGGATGGACCAACACGGGATGCTCTAACATCGAAACATCGCATCGAATGAACGTGAAGAACAGCGTTCAGTTTCTTAAGTGCTTTACGTTATGTGATGCATTTTAAGTTGCATTCTTGTCGAGAAGATTATGCGAGATTATTTTTACTTAAGAAAGTTAAAATGAGTATGTTATCTCTGTACGAACCAATATAATTCTATATATTTCATTCTTGGAAAGGGGGCGAAAATTGACACGAGAGATGCATCTGCAATTTATCTTATTTATTATAATCATTTTAAAAAAGGCTTTTCACTTCCCATAAACCTAACAAGAAAACGTTTACCTAGTCGAGAAGAATCCGAAGGTTTGGCAGCTGCGCTGAGTTCTACTAGGCACAATTTATTTAGAAAATGGTCACAAGCGGCGTATGGGGTTTGGAAATCTTTATCTGAAACGATTGTCAATTTGTTTTAATCCATGAAATATTTCTTCCCGTTGGAAGTTGCTTGCTACCATTCTGACGTGGTTGGTTATCGATCCATAAAAATGGCAATCGTGTCCCGCGGTTGATTGAAAAACAGAAGGAACACCGAGGAGTTTGTGGTGACATGCAAAGACTATGGAACCAGAATGGCCCGGGGAGGGTTTTGAGTTCCTACTGGCCCTAGGCATTCTCCCAGTCCTACTGCTGACCACCTTTCAACACCATGGCCAAATCATGCAAAGGATGCTTGGACCCAAGACTTTTTTTTTCGCTGAGTTGTTGGCTGAAATGAAATTGAAACACGTACGGGAAAATAGCTCCGCGTTATTGGGTAAATAATTCAACCAACTTTCACTAAATTTGGTTCGTTAAAATATCTACAAATTTACTGCTGCAGCGCAGTACGCCCTCTAATAAGCATGATCAGCAGAGAGACAATGAGCTTATTCCGTGAGAGTGATATATGCCAATGTACAGGGACCTTTTTCTTAAATGTCATTGAGAGCGCGAACATACAACTGCTTCTCCTTCACCATTGCTGCATTCTGTACGGAGCGGTTGACGCGATGGGGACGGTTGCCATGAGCGGAACAGGCAGCACGTTGCTCCTTGTCTGCGCTGCAATGACGAGCCTCTGGGGTTGGGGAGATGCAGCCCTGACGCCTTGGTGCAGCGTCGTGGACACCGCCCTGGTGGGTTGGAATGTCTCCTCGATCCATACCAGGACGCATAAGCTGTGCCACGTTGCTTGCCTGGAATCAGCCAATTGCTCTTCGGCCAACTACTGGTGGCAGAGCAAAGTCTGCGAGTTGAACACCTTGTCGCACCAGAGCGTGTCCGAAAGTCACCTGGTCAAGGCGTCGGGGTCCATCTATACCTTTGCTGATCAGGTCAGTTGCGCTTTTCGAGACTAATGACCGTAAACATCCCCAAGCTTTTATGGGTTTTACAGAGTGATACCTTTTGCAAGTTTAACGCTTTTTATGATTTACCGATATGCATGTATTATACTTTTATCAACAGGAACAGTCCATGGTGCTGCAAAGTCATACGCTTTTTCTAGATTGCAAACTAAAAATGGATGGGCTTCTTAAAGTACGGTAGTCCAAGGTACAGATGATCAATGTTTGGAAGAAAATTCGTCAGGTTGGGCGTCATAATCCTTCAACAACGTGCATCTTGACCGTGGGTTAACATTTGATAGTTCCCGCTTAGAAGTGATAAATGCCCGCTGTGTAAATCCCGCTGGTACCTGAATACAAGCCCGTCTGATTGGTAAAGAGTCTGGGTGCACGCTGCTCGTCCCGTGCACGGCAAGCCCATTTAAGGAGATTCTTTTGGACAGCTATAAAATAACATGGACGGGGGTGTTAGGGAACCTGAAAGTAAAAATCTAAAACAAAATCGTTAGAAATCCATTATATATTGACTTCTTTTGACTCTCTGACTGAAAAAGGCGCCTTTCCATATGTGTGTTTTTTGGTTTGTTGTGTGCACGATTCATTCATGGGTTTCACTTTCATAGACGCAAAAATAGACGCCATTAACATAAGACACGTGTGCGTTGCGTTCATGGCGCAAGTGTTGACGTGCATATGGAAAGGCACCTCAAGCTACCTAAAAACGTACATACCGAAAAGCGTCTTTAAGATGAATGGACGCGACTGATGCGCGGGCCACAGGTGAGGGCATTGTCAGCGGCCACGCACATATTTATTTCCATTGTACCTTTTTTTTTGCCAGAGTGTCAAAAGAAGTCAACATTTAACGGATTTCTAACAGTTTTGTTGAAGAATTTCACTTTCATTTTCCCTAACACCTCCGTCCATTTTATGTTATAGCTGTCCAAAAGAATCTCTTTATAAATGGACTTGGCGCGCACGCAAGTGTTGACGCGCATATGGAAAGGCATGCGCATCAACACAGCGTATCCGACAATATTGCTCTTGGAGCGATGTTGACGGCATTATACGCAACGCACACGCGTGTTATTGTTAATGGAGTCGATTTTTGTGTCCGTAAAAGTGAAACGCATGAATGCATCGTGCATGCAACGCACCCAAGAAACAAGTATATGGAAAGCCGCCTTTAGCCAGTCTTAAACGCACATTTAGGACCGGTCAAGCACATATTTATTCCCTTATTATTGTTGCACCAAGCTATCGGGAGGTTTTCCACTGGTATCATGCGGTCATGTTGGCATCAATTATCTTGCAAAATGTCCATTCTTGTCAAGGACAGGTCACGTGTGTTTCGCCCTTCCTTCATAGTTTGTTCACGTATGTCAAAATCTCAGACAACACGGTGGCCTTACAAAATGCCCTTGACGTCGAGGGGAAAGACTTGCAAATTTTCATCCGAATCAAACACAATCTAAGAAAGATTAAGTCAAGTACCTACTACCAGATGAACTATAATATATTTATTTTCACTGTAATTGCTCCTGCTTGCGTATTAAGTATAAATTTCACAAGAAAATGACAATCCTCGTCTGTTATTGGTTTCGTGCCACCTACTGCAAAGGGTCAACTGACATGCAAATTTTTAGAACGTTCAGTGTCCAGTTTTTTCCTGAAAATGCTACTTAACACAACAGTTTTGTAAAACTTCAAAAATGTTTCTCAGGCGGGCATTGCAAGTCATTGTGAATTTGTTTGCGGTTGTGATGGAAGTTTTAGTTTGCGCTTTCTACCAAGTAGTTACACGTTGCATAAGGCCCGTATTGTGTGTGCCAAATAATGGCCTAGGGAAACACTCGTGAAAGCGTTGCCATTAAGCCAAAATAATGTTCTAGATTGATTTTCACTTTTGCCTCACCGTTTTTTAAAATGTATTCGTTTTTGTCGCAAATGGTGCTGGCTGAGTGTCGCGAACGGCCAACACAATGTCCGCAGCCGGCAAAGTGACTGACCAGAAGAGAGTCTTAATTCGTGAAGACGACCGTCGAGTGATATGGGTCTCTCTCCTGGAATGTTCTGCAAAGGTCGCAAGAACAGTCGGCAACAATTTCTGCTTCAAAATACACATTTTGCTTCACTTTTGTTAACTGAGAGGCATTCCATTTAATATCTTTTAGTTGTAGTAGTATCTATTGTTTAGTGTTTTGGTTGTCACAAAAGATTTATAATCACTTTGTGAATATTGCCTTTTATGTCCATGACAAGCCATAGTTTGGTCAACTAGCAGTTTGCATGACAAAGATCGAGTACATTTGAAAGGCAGCAAAAGAATGGTCTGTAAACACACCACAACGGGTATGTGCGCACGGCTTTGAGAGCTATAGATAATATATTTCCAAATGCAAACGCGAGAGACCTGGGTTGAAACATTTCGTGGACAGGTAGTATTTAGTAACATCCTGAATTGTAAACACGTTTCGTCCAGTTTAACTTTGCATAGAGTTCTACGTGGTGAAAAGCGATAATATTCACACATATTAAAGCCATAATCACGAAATTAAAAAAAAATTGTCTCTCAAAAATGATCGGGTCCCGAAGTCGGCAGTCGCGAACGTCATTCGATTCTGTCAAAAAATTGACTGCCAAAAAACAGCGAGTAAAATCAAATATCCATGTACAACACAAGCTTTAAAAAGTGCAAGCAAGAAGCCCAAATAACCATCTTTTTACGACTGGAATGATAACATTTTCTTCAAGTACGTTGTAGAAAACCGCGGTCCTAATTACCGATCGTGGCGATTTTCAGCGTCCGTCAATATCTCAAAGCTGTACTGCAGAAACATTTTGTTTCATCGTTTCATCACCTTTGACATGAGCCCAGACATTGCATCCTCTTTTTCTTTCAGTATTCATGAGCACCTGCGTGGAATTTTGACACTCCTGGATTTTTGTTTTCGCACCAAGGTTTCTCAAAAGAAAATCTGTCAAAATGAACGATGATTTCATGATGAAAATCTAATGCCCTGAGTTGTTAATAATTTAATTTCGAGCGGGGATTTCTCCGAAATAAGCGGCAAAATGACCATCCTACATTTAATTTTCAAGCACTTTCAAGCACTACATGTGACAGCGTTTTCAGCATTGTCATGCAGTTTCTGTCAAAACTCTCGAATGTCAACAAAATTCCGTCAAACATGATGTTCGCAACGAACATATTGTACTCATCATGCGTTTTTGATGCACCCAAATTTTCGGTGGTTGAAAGGTATGAGACATGGCAGATTTGCTGGTATAGTAAGAGTGATAACAAACGATAAGAGAAAGGATATAAACCTTTCTCGTCATTTTCCGTCAAATTTGTGCGAATTTTGCACGGCTCATATTGCTTTAATGTTATTTCTTAGGTGCTTTAAAATACATCAGTATGAAAATATACTGAAATCTCCTTCTTGTTGAGAGAAATTTTGAATAAAGTCATCTGGTGTAAACACTTTGACGTAAACTTTAAATGAGTTCAACTCCATTTTGATTTGCACTGGTAGCCAGCCTAATGTCCACCAAATGTACACAGTATGCCTAATTATCCCCAAATAATCATTTTATGAACCTGAAGATTCAAATTTGTATTTTGAATGATCAGTCACTCTTTAAGAAGTTTTGAAAAATGACATGCGGAGTTGCATTTTGGCCCATTTTATGAAGAACATTAGCGCACAACACAAACACTGTACAAACCAGCAAATATGGTAACGACCTTTTCAGTTAGGGCATGAAACTGCATACTTTGTTCGAAAAAATAGCTCATGCTCGGTTTGGACCATACCATTATCTTAAGGGGTGATAGTTAAAGACAGTGACGTACTGAGATAAACTTTTTTCATAAAGAACTCAAATTTTAAACTAATCCAAATTCTCCCGTAGCCTTTTATTTACGATACTTATTTCACCACTAAATAATGTGTTTGGGCGTACAGAAGGAATGACAGCTTTCGTTCTTATCTGTTAATATAGACTGTTCCTTTACTATATAAAACATACACATTTTTGTTGCGCCCTTTAAAAGTAGTGAACACCATTGCCTTTTTGTCGTAATTTCACGAGATTGGCCGATTACGGTGTGTAATATTCACCGCAACTTACATTCCACTCACTTGTTTCATGTTTGAGTCAACTGCTTTGTGAAAATCGACAAAAACGGCGCGGCATTTTCAACGCTTAAATCGAAGATCTTGCAATTTATCTTGCGTAAAATCATTGCATTACAGGGCGTTCGTAGTAAGTGAACAACATCCTTTGGGTCACGGTGGGAAACAGGCATGACAGGTTTTCATTCCCTTAAAAAGGAACAGTTTTTAATTAATGGCTAGGAGTAATCAGTGAATTTATCTTGGAATGATGCGCCTCCTCGACAATGAGGCATTGCGGATTCATGAAATAACTTGATCCAGGAGCGCTGTCGACTCGTGTCCGTGAACAAGTAGGCCTATAATAATGCACATGCGCGCGCAGGCTTGCTTAATAACCGCACTTTCACGTCAGTTTACACGCTGATGAAAGTCTAAAACTCCATTCTTAGTTGATTCACTAATTATTATCAGCAAAAAAGAAATGTTTTGAAACACAGGAGGTTTAATGTGGAAATTGTAGGCCTACTTTTTGTTGATAAAAATCCCTCGTCACCATTCTGCCTGGAACAGCTGCTATGTTTGGATCATACCATTATGGTCTTGGTGTGATTTGAATTAGCAAAGTTTGCGGGTTAAGAAAATACTTTCCTTTAATAAAATTTAACTTCACACTGATCCAATTTATTTTCCACTCTACACCTTACACTCAGCTTCCTATAATTTTAGTTTATAATGCCTTTGCTCAATTTTGTCGGTACGTTTTTAGTTGCTTTTGGGTTTACCCGTTCAGTAATGGAGACTCGTAACAACGTCTGCAAACACTACAAACAAGAAAATTGGCGCCTGTTAAAGAATGTGGTGTGCGAAGTGAAATGAGCTCTTTTGAGATGGTTAGCCATGGTAAAAAAAGAACGACATTTCTGTTTTCTCGACATCTACTGCATTCGGGGGCGGACATATTTTGCAGACTGTTCGAGGCTGTTATGTACTTTTTTCATGCAAGACATCTCTGGACGCGGTAGTCCAATTTGGGGGATTTTACTGATGGTGTACACCACCTTGAACAGTTGCGATATTTAAAGGAATTATAGTTTCCGTTGATCGCTCGTCCGGGCGATAGTTGAAAAAATCATTAAATTTTCACTTTTCTTGAAAATGACAACATTCCAGGCAGGAAGATCTCAAAGATTGTTTGACACTTTTATGTACTTACTTTACAGTAATATAGACAGAAGCATGGACCATTTATCACAATGTACAACTGCGAGGGGCTGCAGTGCACCAACACATACGATGTTGGTGCCATGAGTGTTGCGGATTGTTTTCGACCACGTGACATGCGTTGTCCACAGATTTAAACTTACTCGTTTCGCTTTGACGAACTGGTTTTCTTTATAAATCATTTTAAAAGAGAAATCAAATACAAGCAGAAATTTGGGTCAGGTTTATATTTTTCTTTCTTGCCGTCCGTGATGAAATGAAATCAGTTTTACTTTTAAATTAATAATTCGAACAAGCGTGAGCTGGGCCGTAATTTTGAATCCACAAGTCTTGAGAGCCGTCACGCATGTTTCAACCACTCACCGAATCGCACTAAAGTCAGCAGCCAGTAAAATGTCTTTTAATTTTGACTCAGGTAGGTTGACCCCAGAAGTAATCGACTAACATCAGGACTAAATTTTGTTGTTTTCCCTTATTTCCCACATCTGCACCATTTTTAATGATACCAGGAGTAACCGTAAGCGTTGACAAGGACAGAATATAAATTAAAACCTGCTTAGGCTTTGTGTATTTAAAGGAAAAATGATGGGCCATCACTAGGCATTGGATGATGCTCCCACCAGAAATCACGGCCAGGGAACGTACAAATGATAAAAGTGAAACTGACAGAGAATCTTAACCAGCCATATCTTAGCCTCGTCCACACCATCACCTTCGGACTCCATCGAAGTTCCCAACGGTAGGGATCGCAGCTCCGTAGGTTTATTTCGCAGGAATATTGATCTGCATGATTTAAATGTACCACAATGAACGACTGAGCCAACGCTGGAGACAAAGCCCCCCAAAATCTCCCGTTTCTGGTCAAGAGCTGGTGACGAGGCTTTCTTTTGCCCCCACTTTTTTTCCTGATGTGAGTAAAAACGCACAATGTCCATCGCAGCCGCAGCGTGTACGTACCGCCGTACCCACACTGAAATAGACAGGCCCCCTCACTATTTACTGTTTAAAAGTGTTTTCAGCTTGTTGATGTAAAAAGGACACAGGACCATGCACCTCGTTTGTCTGGTTCCCACATGTAAATTTATAACACAGAAATGACGTCAATTGAAAAAGAGTGTCTGCCTAAATTTATGGGATCAAGAGGGACAGTCCTCCTTTACTGTACATATTAATGAACCGTACCCCATCTAAAACACGTTAAATCACGCAAATGTAGTCGCAGGATTCCAGTCGATCAAGCAATTTTGGCAGCTTTTGGACATTGTATACGAAATAAGTTTTTTATTTTGCCGACGCGCAGGTCTACGACGACGTGCTCGCTGACCATAAACCGGAGACTTAGTTTTTTGGCCCAAGAGGGGTTTTCAGAAAGGAGCAAAGTCATTCGGCCCTACAAAACAGCATTGGTGCCAGACATCGACTCTGACGCCATTTCAAGTGCTGATAGTTTCCAGGGGATCAATATAACAGCATGCAATGCTGTTATATTGCAATGCAACACTACACTACGCAATGACCGTCAAGGGCAGATGCAGGGATTTTTACAAAGAGAATCAGGTCCGTCTGATTATTATGCCCCATTGTTGCGGATTGTAATGCATAATGTTAATGCATAATGTTAATGCATCACATTGTCGCTGATGTACGAGTACAAATAATAACCCTTATAGTAATTTCACCATTAAAAAATAATACTTATTACTTTTCTATTTATTCATTTTATGTCAGAAAACTGCACGCATGTCAGGGGAGTAGCGACCGGGGGTGTAGGGTTGCGGCATTCCCCCAATAATTAATTGCAGTCAGCAAATACAGCTTTGCAGTGGACAAATGAATAAAAAAGTTGGCACATAAACGATATACGTTGGCTGTCGGCATTTCCCCAGAATCATGAAATGTAGCGTGGCACGGATTTCCATTTTCCGCACTTTGTGAATTTCATACGACTAGAGGTTGGTGCACAAGTTATAATTTGGCAAACTGACTCTGCCCCCCCCGAAAATGCCTTCGCTACGCCCTTTATTATGCCAGCTGTTCATTAATTTGATGTAATCGCTGCGCACTCATTCTTACAGATGACTGGATGCACCTTTGCTTCACACCCGAGTATTCACTTCACTGGACGCAAACATTGCGGTACACGAGGTAGGCATTTTAATGGCGTTACTTCCCTATTGGACACACGCGAAACGATATTCCATTTCTGTTCCGTCTAAACTTTTGTAATGCATTTTGCAACATTGTTTTAAATGTTTTTATTTCTTTTTAAATTTGTCTTATCGTTTAAAACTTGATGTTCAGATTTTTAACATTATTTTTATGGATTTTGTGGATTTTTCTGCAAATGTTTAAATTGATGAATTTTAAAATCTTAAAATGGTGAATTTTTGAATTTTTTTTAGTAAGCTGGTCCTTTTTCCTGCTGCTGATAGAGTACTGCAATAAATCAATATAATAATGATATTAATAATAATAATATCTCGATGACTGCCATTTGGACAGGTTTTTGAAGTCAGTTTTATGCTTTCATAGAGGTGAGGAAAAGTCTTAATAGTATGTAAAAAATGAATAATGTGTATAAAAGCGTCTCTGTTTCGCCGTTTCCACCAACTGAAAAGGCTTTTTAGTGGTGTGTGCTAAATTGTATATGCCAACCAAGCAGGATTTAACAAAGGCTTAAGCATGCATGATGTGACAATGCAAAGATTTTAAACGACAAACTGGCCTTAAATGTGTTTTGAAAAACCGAATGTTTCTCAAATGCGACCAAAATGACCAACTGCCAACTGGACTTTGATCACTTTCATCGTAAAAGAAATTCCTCATTATATTCTCGTCGCTAGGTTTTCTGGAGGAAAATAACCAAGTACCAACTTTTTCCCCTTTTTGCAGTGAAAATAAATTGTTTTTCCCTACGTATTAAAGATGTAAGGTACCGCAGAATACGGAACAAATCCTTTTAAAACTTGATCTAGATCTAGATTGAGGCACCCTCTGAAACTTTGTATCCTACATAGGCCTACTGACGACGTTATTTGACATTTCGAGGTTTATAAATTGTTCAGCTTTGAACAAAAGATCCGAGGGTTTAATAAACGAACCCCCGTTTCCTGTGTAGACCCCAAGTGGCAATTGGTGTTTAAAGGCGTCGCTGGAACTGGAGCAAAATTGTACAATATGTGGACCAACGAGAACTGGGACCCGAGCGTGGAGATCAGTGGGAGTTGCCGGGACAATGACCTTCACAGAGCTTGGCGCAACGGGCAGCTAAATGTAAAACAGGTAGGCTGCAAACGACAGAGGCCGAGTCAAGGCTATGATCGTCTTGCTTGATACCACCGCCCTACAAGGGCGCTGGGAAAGTGCAGATGCACGGCGTGTTTTTTGCCAAGCACTGAGACGGATGAACAGACGACGGAGAAATTCCTTCAGTATAGGTGATCAAGTCTAAAGATAAGCCTATCACCATTTTGAAACATGATGCCTACACTCCGTTGCAAAATACAGAAATTGTGAGGGCTCAGTGTTGTCCACGTAGCACAGAAGTTAAAGCTGGAACTCCTGTTCAAGCCCTACACACTTGCTATTTACAGTTTCCTTAGTTCGTGGGGCACTTCAGTTCTCTAATGTGGACCTGGCTTTAACCTTACACCGCGATCACCACTTCAATGCCGTACGCCTGTCCCGCCATTTCCACGGGTTTGAGGGTTTATTTCTCATTTTATTTATATATGTTCATCCAAGAGTGCATTTAGCGCCAATCACAGGGGATAAAGTGATAGTCAAGACGACAACGAGGAACTGAGTTTCTAGATGGGAGGAAAACCCCAAATGAATATTCCAGGGAAAACCCACGGAGTCAGACATGGACTGAAAACCCAATCCATATGCTGACCTGGGTGGGATTCGAGCCCGGGTCCCAGAGACGGAAGATGAGGAAAAAACACTACACTAACCTGACTCTCATAACTTTTTATTACACGAAACTAAACACAGACTAAAAGTATCAATTTTTTCTCCAATATAATTGTTATGAGTCGTTGTTCATGGTATTAAATTAAAGGGTATAATGTTTTGTACTTAGGCCTATAGTTAAATTGCATCAGAGGCTCATGTTTTGTTGTGGAGAATTATTCATTTTTGTTCTGTCCAGTGTAGTGGTTCACATAGTTTATCTTGCAAGACTATATACCCACTTACGGAATTCAAACCATAAATTATCACACAACTGATTGGGTTCTTATCTTGTTTGGAACTTTTTTCTACTTCTAAACTTGATGAATCCGATTTTGTTTCAGAAATCAAGGATGTTATTTATTCGGCAAGTGTCAGAATTTGCTATATCTGAGTTTAATTAGTTTAGAACATCTTCAATTGAACTTGTGCAGTTTACCTCAGTCAATCTGCGACGAGGTGCGGATCTTGTTAACTTCTGTAACATAAACCACTTGAACCCTATCAGGGTCTTTATGATGGAAAATATAAGAAGTTTTAACATAACACAAACGATCGTCAGGGAGCCTTTCCAATGATTCATTGTGTGTTCAAGGGTGTTACATGGTATAAACACTAAGCATCTTAATTGCCGTGATACATCCTATTGGACATGCACAAACAAAACAGTCGACATTGGATAAAAATGAAGTGGTCAGGTTCGAAAAGATGGCATTCTAAGCTTTAATCTTAAACCCCCAAACAACAATTTCTAACGCTTAATTTTGGAGAAATTAAATGTTAGTTTTAGATCGGGGGACACCGTGTAGATCGACTTCTCAATACAATTTCCGTTTTCCCTTAAACTGAATATTTAGATGCACATACACGAATACACTATTTGTGCACTCTCAAATTGTTCGATAGCTAAGACCGACTAGGGAATAAAAGGAACTAAGTTTTTGCACATACTCATGCCTTAATTTGCTTGTTTGAGTTGTCAAGCCAAAGGGGATAAAGCGAGATAACAACGGAACATTAGCTTGTGTTGAAGAGCACTACAATGATAATGCCCATTTTTTTCACTCAGGTCAAGCTTTCCTTGCATAACAGCACAGGGGAGACAGCTGAGTTAATATTCAATGGGACTGGGTCAGACATCAGGAATTGGTTCAGGCAGGACAGACTCACATCATCCCCGTGGGATGATCTCAGCTCTTGTTCGCTCTGTGGAGGCTCTGGTCACTATTTCAGCATTGAAGGTGACGATAATGTGTAAGTACACATTTTGTAGTTATGGCTGTTACTATGGTGATTTTCGGCTGTTGCTGCAGTTGTTATGCTTGCTTTTGTTTGTCGTGGTTGGCAATGTTGTCGTTTTTATTGTTTATTCTAAGTTTGCTTTTGGATGCCATCATCCATGCATCCATGTCAATTGATCCTCTTCCAAACGTTTGATGTTTCAAATATTATTGGTACATGCGCTCCTTAATTAAAATATGATCTGATTTTTTTGACAGGGATACAGTAAAAAACATGTAATCAGCTCGTGAGAATGTGTAATGTGTGGCATTCTCGCACCCCGATGCTGTCAGTGATGATCATTCCGTTTCTCCTCTTTTGTCATGTATAAAAGGGATCGGCGATTCTTCATTAACAGCAACTACGGCGGTTGTGAAATTGATAAAGGCTGGTTGGTTGTGACCGAGTCAAATTCACATGGATCATGTTGTTGGGAGCAACGCAAGGCAGAGTATCCCTACCCAATCATACTCTACAGCAGAGGCAACAAGTCGGTGGTGTGGAATAATGTGTTGTCCAACAGTAAGAACAGACGAATTGGAATGATGTGCAGATCCTAGACTTCTGAAATGAATGACATGTCAGTTTGTGTATTACATATAGTGATCTCTATACCGACTGAGTGATCAATGTATTTTTCCCCTACAGATGGAACGGTTGGAAGAGCGGACAGCATGACAATCCACATCGATTTCGAACACGCCTGATCCCAAACACTGTTCGCTGGGCTGGTCCGTAGAGAGGGGGTCAGGTGAAGAGCTAGAGGCCGCAAAACTAGAAAAACCTCTAATGGGAAGCTAAACCTCTTAATGATGCGAGTTTCAAGTTCCTCTCAGTGTTTTCCATCTTGTGAACTTTAACCTTTTGGGGGCTGACAAAAGAATAAAAAGGGGTGGGGTTGGGGCTTATATATGGCTTACTGAAGGACCTTGTCAAAAATCTAGTTTATTTCTTGGCATCTTACTATAGTTTGAATGGAAAGCACATTCATAGACAGCTTGTGGTCGTCGAGATTACGGTATTTAAGTTGAAATATTCCAGATTGTAAATTTTGCACCCAAAATTGTAAACTTTGGCTGCCAGACGTAAGTGCTTCGTTGCTACCACATGGCGTAGGAGACAAGGAAAACTTGGTGGGCCGCCAGGCGACTTCTGAAGGTTCACGATTCCTTACCTTTTTCGGGTCGGGCTGCTGACGAACTGTGATTCAGTACGGATAATAGTGCCGTCAATCTGTATTGCACTTTGAAATTTCGCAGCATATACTTTTCAATTGAACATAAATGGTACATGCATTCTTCTGCATATTCAAATAACATTCGAAAAGGAAAAATCGAACGTCTTGGTGACATTGAGGCACTCGCGCGATTCATTATTTTCGCATGGACGACATTGTGTGTTAGTTTTAGTAACACAGTGATGGCACACGCTTATTGAAGTCTCCACAGCAGTTTGGTAAAATGCACCACACGAGTGTAAATATGAATACCTGGGCAGCATGCATTTTAAAAGTAGGTTCGTCGAATAAACGAGGTTATTGTGACCAGACGTGAATTTCTAGGCCTCCCCTAGGGGTAGGGTGGTAGGTCCATCCTCCGTATTGGACGATGAGACACGAAGAATACTCCCCCAAGGATGAGTCGGACACCGGATATGCTATCAAGTATTTATTCTAAGTGGGTCATCAGTCTCATCTCAGCACGGGAGTTTGCGCCTGAAAATAAATCCTGTTTGTAAAATATTTATATAATTGTTTAAACTAAAGAAATATTGCATACAATTTAGTCATACAATAGTTATTATTCTCGAAGTAACAAAAGTGGTCTGCAAAACATGTAATTGAAATATAACAAGTGCACTTTGATAAATTACCCCGGTGTGGTAGCTCAGACAGTGACGGGTTCGAGCTAGGTTTGCTGGCGTCAGCCTAAGCATATATGCAATTAAGCCCCCCAAAGTCTCGAGCTGCTGTCAAAACACAATACAGTACACATTCAAGTACAGGAATATAAACGACACCAATAACAACATCCATCAGCATATGTACATGCAGTTGTAAGGGGAACGTACATTGTATAATTATAGAAAGCCCACTCTTGACATAAAAGTTTAACCACGGAAAATGTTGTCATGCCCCACCGATGCAAAGTGCAGTCCCACGTATGCGCTGTACTGTAATAAACAGCGCGTCCGTTACACACGAGGTCTACCATGCACAGTAGATGCAATGTGACATGTCTTGTTTATACGTAACGTGTCAGGCATAGAAATCTATTGTGAAGGAATCCCACGAATAGGATTAAGAAAACACTCCCAAAATGACTTAAAATACCATAAGCCTCAAGTATAATACTAACTCAAATGCTCTTTGGCGATCAGTGGTCACGATGACACCAGTGTAATAGGGGTACGTAACCTAGAAAGGGTACTGAAAGCAAGGAATTTGGGGACAACTTTCCTACCTGGGCGTTGCTCAGCTCGCAGTGGCGATAAAAGACCACACTCTGGAAAATCTGTATTGACTGTACATATACATGAGGTACACAATTTGCACAGATAATTCAGTAATTGAAATTATTAAAAAACGAAGACAATGTAGTTATGAGATCTGCACCCAGAAAAGTATTTACAGAAGGAAACTTAAGTCGCAGTGTCCTTCCATGCTTCAGAAGAGTGAATTTAATTCTGCACTAAGCACTATTCAGGTGCAAATAAAATTATCTGGTGCATCTGTTACTGATTTCCAATAAAAAGCAACGATTTATCCTAACACTTTGGGACTTTTTTTCGTCACGGTCGGGAATCACTCACGTGGTGAAATATGACACTGTTTATTTTCTGCCATGGAGATGTTTAGATATTTGCAGTGAAACTGTAGCCTCGTAGCCCAATACTGTTGTCGCCGTACCCCTTTCTCGTTTTACCTGCTACTCTTGGGCGGCTAAGGTTTGCAGAAACTATACCCTTGGCTGTGGCAGATTTTATCCTTTCACCTAAATGTTCATTTTGGTGTTTTGATAGCTGCATAAGAATCTTGAACCTTTCCCTAGCGGCAGGTAAAGGTTTTTAGGTTCACCAGCAACTGTATGGTAAGCAAAAAAAGGAGGAAACCCTACAGTGACACTGGCACATTGTCGTTTGCGTGGTGTTTCTTTGTAATATAGCATATTTCTTTAAATCAAGTATTTAGCTTGGGGATCAAAATAGTGTAGAAATAAATTATCTGAGACTTAATTTGTATGTTCTTTAATTTACGATAAGTAATATCTTTATCTTTCTCGAAAATGAAAGAAATGTATATAGTTTGAGCATGAATCTCTTTTGGCTAAATTATTCGACAAAGATCGTACCATTTTCTGCAAACTTGCGCATGAGGAATACGGAAAGCATAATACAGTACTCAACAGATCATCATCTCTGACTGCTTTATCAGCAGGATGTTTTATGCATTTTTTCATATTTTATGTTGTTTTCATGGAAACGCTAAAGGACACAATGGAACCATCGCAGAGATAAAAAGGACATTCGAAGTTCTAAACATGGTCTGACAGCTAATGACTTCACGGTTCATTGGTATGCTCGTATAATTATATGAAATGAAATGGTATACTACAGAGTGAAGGCAACACACTAAAGACCAACCCTTTAGATCACAATATGATAAAGAATATCTGAAGGCTTGGCACAATTCAACAAAACTTCTCAACATCATGAGGAAATGTACTATGGGCTGATTCTGACAAGAGTTCTTTCAAACCGAAGGAGTTACAATTGTTTAATTCTGAAGGAGCTGACACCGAGGACGTTCGAAGGTGACTCACAAGAACTGGAAGTTGGGTACGGGGTAAGTTACCATGGGAGAATCGAAATCTCCAGGTTTTCAAAAACACTGCTACAACCTTTCTTGGGGGAGAGGTGAGTGTTGTTTCATGGATGAAAAATATGGTAGTCGTTTGAGGAAAACAATTTAGCCCTCTGAACCTAAGACCTGAATCCTCTGGGTGCAGATGCACCAATCCCTGCCGCTTTGCGCCAGTAAAATGCATGGACTAGAGTAGGCGAAGTGTGAGGTCTTCGATGACGGCCCCGACAAACACTGTAAAGCTGCTCCAGCAGTCTGAAATAAACAACAGTGACACAACTTAAAGCAAGGGTTACCGGGCGTCTGAGTCGTTCTGAAGCGATATTTCATGACCTTTTGCCGAAAGCAAACTCAGTGAAATCAAGTTGATAGTCGATTGATTACACACAAATCTTAGTCCATGAAGTGAATTGCATGTACAGAAGAAGTAACAAAATAATACTGTTAATCTGAATTTCTGTTGTTTTTTTTACAAACAAGGCAATTGGAAGACATAAAATACCAAGAAATCAAACCCAAAAAACCGAACTGAACGTCGTGCATTTTTTCTGCCTGAACGTCGCCCCTTCCGTCGTCCGTCGCGTCGTGCTGTCGTGCGTCGCGTCATACGTCGTGTCGTGCATCGCGTCGCCTGAAGCACAACGCTACGCTCGACACGACGCACGACGCGACGCGTTGTGTGCTGTCGCCCTTTACTTCATGGTGTTTATAGAGGGCGCCTTTACTGTTTTCTTTCATTTCCTTCCCCCGGCCCGTGCTTGCACAGTACATGCCACAGGTACCAGGCCTTGATTCTGTTGTTCTTTTTCGTGGATTCTTTCTAACTTTGTGTTTTCATTCAGAGTGAGTTGTTGAAGAAAACTCTTTTCTTTTTTTCAGGAAGAGCTTCGAGACTAATCAGCAATGTCTTCAGGAATTATATATAATATTAATGTCAGCCGCAACAATGTGTTAGCTTTTCCTGATCTAATTCTGATTTTTCTGATAATTACTGTTAATCCATTCTGAGATACAATACATCAATCATAATTACATGCTTGCAAAAAAGTAACATGCAGATCTCATGAGAAATTAAGCGCGAGGCCCAACAGAGAGCACGAAAAAAAAAACCGTCACAATGGTGGTAGGATCTATAGTGTTTAATTAAGAAAGCAGGACCAATATCATCGTAAGTGTGGTGCTGATGAAGTTAACGAGGAAGACTATACTGAAGGAAGACTGAATATTCTGAGGGTAATAATATAGAGCAGGCTGGGTAGTAACTACCTAAATCCACGGTCAAACCTGTGGTCGTACAATTGTACACAAATTGTCTGGAGGAGTTGGAGAACTACTTGGAAACCGCTGGCATGGACCACAGAGAAATATTTATAAGGTTACAAATCTGCCACAAATGGGAACTTCATCAACAGTCTTAAAAAAAAATTGGACGGACATTCGAACAAGGATCAGCCGGGTGAATTAAAAAGTGACGAATTCTGGGCTTACACTTATTATGTGAGAGCACCTACATACGCGGATTTTCTTCTTGCTCGTTTTCATTTTTTTTCGATAAAATATGACAAAAACTAAATCTTTTGATGAATGGATGAAACAACCCCCCCCCAAAAAAATCAACGCCTGCGGCTCAGGGCATGTATTTTGCAAGCGCGATGGATGGAAATGAGAGAAAACAAAAGAAATCATTGGCTGGGAGTGACGAATTCTGAGCTTGCGGTTTCCGCTTATTTTGAGAGAGCAGTTCCTACAAATTTTGATTTTCTTTTGCTCTTTTATTATTTTTTCAATAAAATATAACAGAAATCCCAATTAATGAATCGATGAGATAAAAAACAATGAAAAATCAACACTAAAGAGCGAGTTGCATGTACTTTTCAAGAAAGGTGGACGGAAATGAAAGAAAACAGTAAAGGCGCCCTCTATAAACACCATGAAGTAAAGGGCGACAGCACACGACGAGTCGCGTCGTGTGGTTTGTCGCGTCGTGCTTCAGGCGACACGATGCACGACACGACGCGATGAGCGACGGAAGGGGCGATTTTTAGGCAGAAAAAATGCAACAAGGAAAGGACCTATAAGACAGCACGACGCGACGGGCGAGGTGTTTGTACAAACGATCGAATGGCAAGAAGGCGACGGTTCGACCCGACGGCACGATGCAAGGGAGCCATCGTGCCGTCACGTCGTCTGGTTGCGTCGCCTGGGGGGAGGCAGGAGAGAGAGAAATGTTTGTCGTAAATAGTACACCATAATACACAAACTCTGGCGAAGAGAGTTCACAACCTTAACAAGACCCGTTTTTCTGGATACTGTTTATTCAATAGACTGATCCATTAAGCCCCGCCCAATTATTTTGTGACGTATCACA
Source organism: Acanthaster planci (assembly GCF_054643075.1). NCBI lineage: Eukaryota > Metazoa > Echinodermata > Asteroidea > Valvatida > Acanthasteridae > Acanthaster > Acanthaster planci. The sequence goes on from NC_141782.1 coordinate 12,891,959, forward strand.
GCTCTGATTTCATGTCTGACATGCGTGCACTAAGGGCGGATCCGTATTGCGATCAGTGATCTGTCGTTGGCTCACTGACACCAAAACTTGCCTCGTGGATAGAGCGAACCAGCGACGCGATCATTGATCGAAATTCAGATCCGTGTGACCCTGGAGTCCGACATGGCGTGTTTGATCTGCGAGGCCGGAACCTGTAGTGTGGCATTGGAGAAGAGCACGTGCTGAGTGCTCACGGCCGTAGCGGGCGGGTGTTACTGGATCGGTCCGCCGTGTGGGGATGAGATTTTGATCTCCAATATTTCCTTCGTTATCAGTTAACAATACAAATGAATATTATTTTCTAAAACAACGGTTGAATTGTGGTTTACGTAAGGGCACTATGTCCTTTGCAACAGAGGCTCCTTTGGTACCAGCTGCGCACCGCTGGTTCATGAACGAAAGGGAAACGCCAGCGTTGTAGTCGCGTCGCTACCAACAAAATGCATGCTTTCCTGACCAACGCTGCTATGTTCAAAAGATGAGGGGGTGCTTCTGCTCGAGGCAGATAGCCGTGTTGCCCTATTTGCATGTCATCCGTCGTGATCAAATGTCTATAGCCGAAATGTGTTGTAATCGGCAGGAGTTTTCCTCTCCAGCCACACACGCGCGATCTCCTGCACGCTCTTCATTCGCGCCCATTTTCACGGTACAAAAATCACATGCTGTACCTGGTTTGTTCCTGGCCGGGATGTAATTATTTGGATTTAATCAGTGTAAACCGGTTTGCATGGTTGCCAGCGCCGTGGTAGTTAGTGGTGTTTTCCTGATGACATTTCCTTGGTCGTTGATGGTCAATCATGTTGATTGTTTACGAGCCACGCCTGCGGACACAACTCACTGCTGAGAATTCTAATTTACACAAAACATTTAAGAAAGGCTTTTTACTTCTCATGCATGAACTTAACAAGAACAGTTGCCTAGTCGAGAAGGATCCAAAATTTTGGCAGCTGGGTCGGGCTCTCGGCTTGTGTTCTCAGTGCGGGGAAGGAGATGCAAGTTACTTTAAAACTGGTCACAGGTAGCGTTGGGGTTTGGGAATCTTTTTTCTGAAACGATAACTGTCATTTTTATTTCTTCCGTAAAATATTCCTTCAACTCAGAAGGTGCTAGTACCGTACCTTGGGTGGTTACAAGTCCCTACAAAGGGCAATGTGTCCCCTTGGTAATTTAAAAACACAGCAAAAACTGATGAGTTTGTGATGAATCGCCAAGACAGTGAAACCAGAATGGCCCAGGGAGGGGTGGATGGCCCAGGTATTCCCCTTTCAACACCATTGCTAAATCTATGCTGGGACCCCAGACCTGTACTTTAGCTTCAACGTGGACTGACGAACGTGTGCAAACAATTCAATTGAGTGAACGCCAACGCGCCTTCGGTGCGCCTAAACACATTTTGTTAGTGATAAATAGACACAAAAACCGTAATTAATAGGTTAAAGGAGAATTTAGATTGGTTTAATCTAGAGTTTCTTTAAGAAAAAGGAGTTTACCTCACTCGAATGCATCACTATCTCACTCTAACCCTCCAGAAAATGGGACGGTCAAAACCGAGCAGAACTGTGCAACATAGGGCACCTTTTCGAGCTCCGTGGCAATTGCGAGAAATTCGATCTAACGTTTTTCCAAAAACAACTCACACGCCCAAAATGAAAGGGTATAGTTACCACATTTGTTGATTTGTAAAGTATTAATGGTCTGCACAGACGGTGTGTGGACTGCTTTTGATCGACGTACACGTGACAAACTATAACTGTGCGGTCGATCGTGCACCTTCGGTCGCACAATGACTTTGGTGACTTCACTGTACGATAAAGTGTTGTTAATTCATGGGGCCCTATGGAGGGACATAAATATTCACGACTAAATTTGAATATTTTTGCGATGTCTTGAATTTTTCGCGACTAGTCGTGAATAATTTTGCGACGTCATGAAATTTTCACGACTAGTCGTGAAAAATTTTTGCGACGTTGTGAATATTTTCACAAGCTCGTGCATTTGTCAGCACTAATCGCTAATATTTTTCCAGTAGCTTGGAATGTAATTGGCGCTTTTACAAGACGGCGGGAAGTTGCACTCTGCAGCAAATACATGATGTAGGACCACTGGTCCAAGAAACGTACTCTGTCGTTGATCCATTCTCTATGGTCGTTTGTAATAAGTCGCTTATCATGTCAGACGCTTGAAGCTAACACAAGCCCAGTTCGGCTCCCAGTTGAATGATGATGACTTTTACTCTGGAAACTAAACGACGTTGTGTGTTGCTGGGGCAAAAATCAACCCCATCAAGTCACTGGAGACATAATTCGCCACAAACTTTGCGAATGGTCGTGAATTATAGTTGCAAATAAAATGTACGACGTTCCAAAAATATTCTTGACTAAACCTGAATAAATTCACGACGTGAATATTCACAATTAGTCGGAAGTAAATTTATGACGTTCAAAAAATATTCACGACTAGTCGTGAATATTTACGTCCTTTCAGGGCCACCCATGTTATGCTATTCGACAAATTCTCAGCGCAAATTATTGAAGAAGGAGACACAAACGTGAAGGTTAAGTTGCCGACCACAAACACTACTCGAAGCCGTGGAAATGTGCACTTTTGGAGGGCCATAATTGATCTGCAGATAGACCTATCCAGCACCACGCCAAGGACGGGTCGGCGGTATAGCTACCTTCACCGGTCCCTTCATGGGTTGGTTACTCGGTAGGGGTCGCCGGACCGTCGTGTCCCCAACTCAAGCTATTTGTTTTAGTCTACCACGTTCGCTGTCTCTTCGATCACTGTATCAGCCATGCCTTCTCAACGTAGTTGCCCTACTGGGCTAGGTACTGATCCGTCCAATCCGCCTTTTAGGGGGCAACCAAGGTCATCCCTTCAAAGCAATGACGGTTCCTTCTCTTACATGGGGTGGACCTATAACATGTGGAGCCCGGGGCCGTAGAATCTAAGCCTCCCGCTAGCGGTTGGGCCTTCCTCCTCTTCCATGGGTCAATGCCTGTTCCTGCATTCTACATCCCCGCCCCTTCACGGGAGTGTTCTTCATTTTTCGGCCGTCCGCAGGTGTCGCTCAACAGCAACAGAATTTGAATTCCCCCCGCCGTTTCTACCTGGGTTGATGAGAGTGAGGCTATGGCCAATGCATCTGTCTGGTTTTACATCTGCGTCATTGCTATCTCAGAGTGCATGGGGCAGTTTGAAATTTCGTAATCCCCACTTGAAAGAGCTTGCTGTGTGCCTTTTTTGGATACAGTGATCTCATGACCAACAAGTTGCCGAATGATGAATTCAAAGAGGGGTTGAGTGGCTACATCGTGCCAGGGGAGCAAGAAATGTTTCTCTCTTCCCCGAGCTACCGGATGGTCTGTAGAGAGAGAGTTCAAGGCAACTCTTCTCTTGTGAGTATCGACAATAGAATTAAAGTTTCTCATAGCCAGTTGCTTCAGGCATCCCTGCCTTTTGTACGTACATGTACATAATTATTTTTATGACATCGTAGCTGACCCCCAGTGTCTCGCCGAGGTCCCCTGGGACGTGATCATGGATCACCCAGCCACAGGTCTTTTTAGGCTCAGCCAGTCAGTCATTTTACACTTTTGATGCAATAGTTGATAAAAAGTGTTACACTCTGAAGAATTCCCCTTCGTTAGGCGAGCTCTTTGGAGATTCACTCATAAAAGAACACGGTGAACACAGAGAAGGCAAGTAACACCATAGCTAAACCCACGGGTTCTAGCGTTTCATGGAGCTATCAAACACAAGGAGTCAGCACATACAGAGATCAAAAGGGTCAATGATGGCCACCGCAAGCCCTGCACGTGCTGCAAAGACAAAACAAATTCTGCGCCGCTTGCGGGCTACAAGGAATGCTCGGGTTTGCATTTGCAAAGGATCGTGGGTACCAGGCATGCGTGTCTGTAACACGTCGGCATGTTCAACATGGCCACCTTGAGACGGAAACCATCGTCATCGGAGACTTAAATTTCGATAATTTCAGCGATTTTTCTGATATTCCAATGACAATGAAAGTCTGGTTACGTCTTTACTTTTACGTCCACAGCTGTCTCGGCATAGAACCTCACCATGTTGTCAAATGCATTCCTGCAGCATGTTTCCACCTCCTTTTGACCGTAGGAACCATTTGGATTGCGACTTATGACATAAATATCACAGTTCATATTTAGGGTATTTGTTCTCTACCGACTTTTGCCAAATAACCACAGCTGATTAGGAATTGTCGAGCGCATCTGCAGGGATCACTCGCTGACTCCTGAGGACTACTGAAGAGAACTGTGCATCCTCTCCGTGCATCTTTTCCACGATTTATTTACTCCAGTATGCCGGAGCGAAACACGGCGAGTGTGTGGATTACCAGCTACCTGGCGGTGGCGATCACTGTGTACAAAGAATGTCTAGGGTCTTCAACACTGGGGCCAGTAACCACGCCTTGCCTATGGAGCCGACCGGAGCAGCTAATCGGAATACGGTCTGTGGGAACTTCGTTCTTACTCCTCGTGTTTAATAGCTCCATGGTTGCATTCACAAGGAAAAACAATCCAGCCCATATAAGGGTGCTGCAAGGTCCGCTAGGTTTCGGCTCCCTTCCCACCGCACTGGGCCGTGGAGACAGGCTTCCCGTTTAAACAGAATTTGGAGTTTCCGTTTAAACCTTTTTCAGATGGCTGTTTTTATTACTCGGGTTCAATCCGTTCAGAAAGGTATTATTTTTTAACAATAGGTGCAGAAAACGCTTTGTAAGGGTGTTATCTCAATTGAACCTCCAGTGCAAGGGCAGTTTTCATCTTCACTTTTTACGGTACCCAAGAAGTCAGGGGATCTCTGTCTATTCATAGGCCTAAATCTTCGTCTTCTGAACAAGTTCATCACCTATCACCACTTCAAGATGAAATACATCACTCAAATGAAAGATCTGTTGTCACCCATGGACAAGATGACGTCAATAGATCTAAAGGACGCTCATTTCACGGTTCCCATCAATGTAGCCCACAGCAAGTTTCTTCATGTTCACGTTTCTCGCGGCGGGGTGTCATCTGTCAGTTTTCGTGCCTCCTTTTGGTCTATACTGTGCTCCACTAGTTTCCACCCAAATCCTGAAGCCAGTAGCGGCAACTTTGCGAGAAGGGACGTCAGATGCGAGTTTTACCTGGACGACATTTTTAATCCTGGATGCATCGTGCCACTTTTGGTGTTTGGACAACACACATCTGGCAGTAAGTGTACTTCAAATCGGGGTTTAGTGTTGAACAAGGCCAAGTCACAGCTAATCCCGTCTCAGAATATTCCATTTCTGGGGTTCCTGATGGCAGATTAGACAGAGATGCCAGGAAAACATACACAAACTTACTCGTCAACGTCAAGATATGTTGAGAATGAAAGGTGCGACCGTTCGCAAACTGTCGAGGTTCTTCAAATATTAGACAGAATTATGTCTTCTAGGGCAATGCCCTTCCTCCTCTTGTTCTAATTTCCAAGTGTCTTCAAAAAATTCACGAGGTAAAAGCAACCGTGGTCCTCGTTGCCCCCGTTTGGTCTACCCAAGCGTGGCATCCAAAGCTTCTAAGTATAGGCATCACTAAGCTTCTTACCCAGGAGAAAGGATATTCATGCAGCACAGTCATCGGAAATTCATCCACTGTACCCAAGCAGTTTATTATACATGCACTGTACACATGTCAAACATATTAAATTTTTGTAATTATAGTTACGCCCCTGCCTCATTGGCTTTGTTGGTTTTAGTAATTTGAGACTCTGATCATAACAAAGGTTTTCTTTTCAACTTTGTTGGCGTGTATCTCAGTTAACCTGCTATGGCGTTACCACGGGGGAGTACCACCCAATTCTTCAGTTACTCGATGCGATGGTTCCCAGACTACCACGTTTAAATATGTTTGTGCAAGTTTGAGCATTTTCAATTACGCCGGACCTCTGACGCACAATAACCACGGTCCATTGCCGAAGGATAATAAATCCTGCATGAGGTGAGGAAAAAGGAGCAATTTGAAAGCTGAGGTAATAACGTTCTTCGCCATAGGTACTCTGGCAACGAGTAGCATCGATCAAGAGCCATTATGAACCCTTCATATTCGAACAATTGAAACTGTGGGCAGAAGTGGCTATAACGACGTCGCTGGCACTGTCGCCATTCGCCTTGGACGATGACAGCGCGCACTTCTTCAGCATTGTTAGCTGCCAGGATGGCGTGGCCCACAATTTCCAGTGCAGTCGGTGCCTTGCTCTTTGTCTATGCTTTACTAGTAGGGTTCGCGGCTTGGGCAGGGGCCGCCCTGACGCCTTGGTGCAGTGTGGTAGACACCGCCCTGGTGGGTTGGAATGTCTCCTCGATCCATACCAGGACGCATAAGCTGTGCCATGTTGCTTGCCTGGAATCAGCCAATTGCTCTTCGGCCAACTACTGGTGGCAGAGCAAAGTCTGCGAGTTGAACACCTTGTCGCACCTGAGCGTGTCCGAAAGTCACCTGGTCAAGGCGTCGGGGTCCATCTATACCTTCACAGAACAGGTAACATGTTGTTTTCTTGATCACCTTAAAAATGAGTCCATGATTATTTATCTTCTATCTTTTATTAAAAAAAGAGAGATAACTTTAATTTAATTTTACCCGCCAGACATCCCCGAGCTTTGGTACGTTTTTTAGAGTGGTATGTTGCGCATGTTTTAAACATTTTAAAGAAATGTGCACATATTGCTCTCCCTATACGGGCAATTTTCAATTCAGGCTGCCTTCAAATCATATGCTTTGTTAAACCACCCAATAAAAACAAACGGGCTTTTACTTAAGTAAGGTAGTGTGAAATAAAGATGAAAAAAATAATTGTCTGGCCTTCTCCGGTGTTCAAACAAGAGCTGATATCGTATCATTCATGTTAGAGGTCGGGAAGAGGGCGAAGCCGCCTCAGCTGTACGAATAAAAGGCTGTGTAGATTTCATCGTCAGTTTACTTTCTGTAATATTGTTAAGACGCATTTTGTTATCACACCAAGCCTTTTGAAGGTTTTCAGCTGGTGCATTGCGGTCATTTTGACACCAATTTAATGTAAATCGGATTAAGCGTTCTTCCCAATTATCAATTTCTCTAGGACAGGTTGATCAAAAATGTCAACTTCCCCCACTGCTAGGTTTAATTCTCAATTAAAGGGCCAGATCCCATGAAAGTGCGTACATGTAATATGAATGGCAACAACAAGAAAACACGTTGTTGGATTAACTTCAACGTCAGTAAATACATGTATACGAACGATTGGAGTCATTACATTGTGTTGATGGAAGTAGACAGATTTGGTTATAAAGGGGAATGAAAGCTTCCATACTAGCAACATTGCTTAATTAAAGGGACCATGAGATACAACTATTTTACCACAAGCCTCAACACTGCACCTTTGTGTTTCAAGTAACCTTATTTTCAATTTCAGTTTTGCTATGTTAATATTTTCTGGGAGCCTTTTTGGTTAATGCTAATACAAATTTGCATATTCATGTGATTGAATGAATATATAATCAACAGTGAATTCATCTAATAAAGGTACCAAACCTCGATGTGTGATTGACTTGTGCAAAAAAACTGCTAGAATTATTTGTCTGTTTTGCCGTATTCAATAAGTGAGCGATAAACCTTTTTCTTAGAAATGTTTTCAATATAATTATGGAGTTTACATTTGAACCTGGAAACAAAAACTGTGTCTTCCCTGATTTAAATCACAACACCATCGCTCTCACTTGTTCAGAAAACCTTCGATCATTTCTAATGTTTTGAAACGTGCACTTTTCAATTTACCCAACCTCCAAAAGATTTCATTTTTTCATACTTTGAAGAAGAGTAGGCCTACAAATATGCACAAAGAGTGGGTCAGGCTTTTAACATTTTAACAGCCTTGTTTTACACAGACGAGCGGGAAGTCAAGGCGATGACGGTATTAGTGTTGTGTTTCACGCACTGACCTCACGTACAGCTTGGCTATAGGCCCGGACCATTTTAAACACGGCTGTGCAACGCTTGCGTACAGCAGGCAAAGTATCAAAGGAGAAAACGTGAATATAACACTGGATTGCATAACACTTCCAGCCGTAGCATTGCAAGACATCGATACATAACAGTGATGCCATGCGCGCGAAGCTGCAATCAAATAAGGTCTAATCCTCGAGGAGGGAGTGCTTGAAGTCATATGTCATTAGTTTGTCTATCAGTTTACCTACATCTGTTAAGTATTGTAACAAAATATATTTAAGGAGAAAATACGTTAAAATAATAATTATCAGGCCTTTTAATAGATTTAACGTATCGTTCGAAGTATTTTAAAATGTAGTAGCTTGATACAACAATTAGCACTAGAAGGCTGTTATTTTGCTTGGAACACTTGTAAGGTTATGACTCTCTTGCCAGTGTACACCCTTTGAATCGTAGAATTCTATTTTTAAATCAATTAAAACAATAAATGTAAATATTACATCATTTGAATGAATGCAAATTTAATTCATACCCTAAAGTGCTTGGAATATACATGTATGCCACCTTTTACTAAGTCTCACATGTACTGGTTCTTAGCTGTTCACAAATTCTTTTCCTTTCATGAACACCATTCGTTTTTCATTCGTCCCTTCAAGATGCATGTAATTCGTATAATATGGAATATCGATTCTTTAAATAACAATTAAGACACTTCTATTCACCGTCTAAAAACTAATTTGACATTAAGGTAACAATACCTTCCCAAAACCATTGAGGAAACATTGATATCAAGGATTAAACATGCATTCTGGATGCATGCTGTCTGTTGTTCCCAACAAGTAAAATATTAAATAGATGACCAAAGAAAATCATTTAGTAATTAAATTATGATAGGACATCTGCATCCTTCCGCGATTTCGTTTACTTTTAATATTATAAGTCAGAATATAACCTTTCATAAAGTATAATACTCAAGCTACTTTATCCTATGCAATCTCAGAAATGTGTATACTAAATTTTAAAGAAGTTACCTTATTAAAACAAGATTTCATTTTCCGTTGGGTTTCATGTTTCGTGAAATGAAAAAGTTGATATCCTAAACCGTATTATCAAAAATGTAGAAAAGTTATAAATATTATTGTAGTACCTTCATAAAGATATAAAATAAGGAATCCCGGACAGTAAAATTTCATAAATATCCCAGCTTGGGTCGGTATATTTTCCAAGTATAGATGCAGTTTCATGTAGGTTTTCCCGGCCGAATTAGTTAAAACAGCGTCCAAATTCATGAAAGTGCATTTACATTCAGTTTCAGTTTCAGATTCAGTTTAGTAACAGTATCATTCAATTCCACGATGCACAAGCGTCAATCAATTTCGCCCTGGGTGACTGGGAGGTGGATTTTTACCCAAATTTTACTGTCATATCTGTCAATGGGCACTCATATTCGCAATGTTAGCTTTTCAAAGTATACATACCCTAAGTATTGGAGAAAAGATAGAGTTTCTGTATAATTATGATACGTGTACGGTTCCAGAGACATCTTGATCGCTGGCGATATTTGCCCTGGATCTTTATTATCCCCAACCTTTTCATTTAACGTATACTTGTATACTTTTGTTCTGTTAAATGCTTATGGGGATAATACCTTTTTTGAAGTAAAAAATTTCGGATTACATAAAACCAATTTTGTTCTTTCTTTTTCTAAATCTTAAAGCAGGAAAAATACAAATTACAAGATTATTGCTGAAAAGATTGAGTATGTGGTCATTGTTTTAACAATCATTTAACCAGATAAGAAGAATTTGTTCATTTCTTTTTCTCGTTTTAAGCAGAAATAAATACGTACATTGTAGACAAGAGGTTCTCCCATCAAGGTGATATTAGTGTACTGAGAGAGATTTTTTTTCTGCGAGTGAAACCCCTCATCTTCATGATGGAATTTGAATAAGTTAGTCAAGCATAAAATATTTCAAATTTGTAAATTAGACTTCGATGAAAAACATAGCACGGATGTCAGAAATGCTTGCCTTTTCACGAAATCGCATGCCTATTACGAGTACCACAGAGTGACCGTGCGAATTTGACTTCTGTTCTTGGGGTTTTCTAAACTGAATAGCGACTCAAACTTTACTGTTTAACAGGAATTTGCAATCGCGTGCTCATGGAGTTGAATGATTATTTTGGCCGATTGAATGTTGATCTGGATTGTCAATCTATTTTGTGCTAAACTGAATGAGTCTGACGTTAATTGGAGCGCCAATTTAAAAAGTTGGGCGGGAAAACCTATACCATTCTTAGATAGTTTCTAGATTTGTAAATGACGGTGATAGTTGTGATCAAATAAGTCAAAAACACACCAAAGTTGTCTTTAAATGTGCAACTACATCCCCCAAAAGAACGAAGCAATAACAGTGAACCACTTTCTAGAAATATGCACCATAGTTTTATGAATATTTGGTTATAAACGTAAACGGCAGTAGAGACTTGTGGATTCAAAATAACGGCCCCAATCACGCGTGTTCGAAGGATTACTCTGAAAATAAAACTAATTCGTTTCATTTCGGATGGCACGGCAGACGAAAATCTGATCGAATCTCTGTATTTTTATTTTCTTTTAAATGAAAAATAAAGAAAACTAGCTCGTCAAACAGAACGAGTAAACTGTGACGTACGAGCAACGCGTGTTACGCGGTCGAGAGTTTCCTCGAGAAAAATAGAGAACAATCCGTAACACGCATGGAACTGAGTTTGTGCACTGGAGGCGCTCGAAGTCGTCCCTGTTTAAATTGTCCGTGAGCTTGATAATATGATAGTAGCTGGTTTTACTGTCTTGTTCGGTATGGCCAAAATTACCGTACCGTTTAACCTAAAGAACTACACCCATGGGCGTCAATGAGTCGTATGAATGAAAAATAGCAAATGCTATGAAGTTCAAGCAAAAGCAAAATCATTTACTGAGAAGTAAAAGCATTCCGAATAAGCAAATGCTGGAATTAGTAGGAATAAAATGTTTCTTTTACTATTCAGCAACTACTAGTATAAATAGTAGCAAATGCTTTATGCTTGAGGCCGACTACACAGCTGGGTAGTTTTGTACAATAAGGTTTCCGTTGCCTGCACGTACATGTACACACGCACATAGTACAATACGGTACTGTATCTTGAGACCTCAGCATGACAGATAAGCACGATGGCAGTAATTTTTGATGAAAAAAATTTCTCTGCTTCGAAAATGGCTGTAAAAGCAAATGCTACTTTTTATTCATGCGACCCATTTCAGTTCAGCATTTAGGAGTCTTTGTTTGTGTTTTAAGAAGAAGGATGACCTAAACTACTCAAAATTGCAAGATTTACTTCTGAAATCAAGGAGAGATTTGCAACGACTTTCTAGGAGCTACATTCCATTACTTTATTTTTCTGCAGTTGTCTTAAAAAATTCCCAGCATGGCCTGCAAATGAAAGGTTAAGACGCCGAGAATGTGCATACGGACTGAGGTATCCAGTCGTTGTTAGTATAACATTGACACCCTTGCCGCTTTAATCCGGTTCGTACGTGTGAAGTCATTTCAGTTTAAACCACCCCCACTGCACACGTGCACTGCACATAGGGTTACACGCAATGATCGCCGTTTATGTGGAACCATGGAACCGGAAGTTAACGCGCAACTTCTGCCATCGTCCAATGGGAGCCTGCAAATCGTGGCGCGTCCGTCTTTGTGACAAATTCACTTACAAACCGGATAGACTGTACAATTATAATCTTCAGCATTACCGTCTGCCTGCTGAGGAGCAACAAATGCATCCCCTTAAACTTCATAAAGCCCATTAAAAGCGCGGAAAATGCTTGCAGTGTATTTGCGTAGCAATTGCGTAAAGATATTGCATAATTATTTATAGGAAACTCGAGTGAACAAGTGTACTAAAAATTGAAAACCTACAATGTAATCTAATGTTCTTATCTTTATCCCCAAAGTTTACCACTCCATTATTCAGTAATACCATCAGAAAGAATGCAAACCAGGCCCGTAGGCTGGGAACGAACCCCCCCCCCCCGCTCGTCTCCGAGTTCTGCTTGTTGGTGGTCTTTTGTGTGTGTGTGTGTACTGAATATTTTAAATATACTGTAATGTTCTGCATACGAGCCACGGTTTATAGGTTGATTCTCAAGCTCAAAGTAACCATACATGCATATAATAATACATGCATATTAACGAATCAATCTCTAGTCATATGTACCGTCAGGAAGTTCCGGCAAATATCCACATTTCAGGTATTTCAAAGGGATTGGGTTTGAAATCAATGTATAAAGTCAATATTGAAAACTACATTGTACAAGTCTTACATGCAACCTTTGGTTCGAGACAGACATGCAACTTTTCAATGTTGTTTTCCAAAGCATATTGTGATAGCCCAGGCAACGGGCCTGCAGACTGAGGTAACTTTATCGCTCCATTCGTGCAAATTAACTTGAAGGGAACCGCGAAGCACTAGCATGATGTCACATGTGGAGGTTGCCTTTGGGAGCAGTGTCTTGAAGTGCAACACAATAGAGCACTTTGACAACAGGGTCACACTACAGATGGAGTTTTATTCAAAACCGACCTTGTTAACGCTCACTTACAAGACACAATGATCTTTTGTGCGATCAGTGGTGGAGCATGCTCACTTGCAAATGACCGTTATATTGAACGAACGAACAAACAAAAACACACAAGCAGCTAGCTAATGAAAGCGCATACTCTGTTCGCAAAATTTTTAACATGAAGGTGTACACAAACCTGGCATTTTAATTTAATACGCAGATGTGCGGTTCAAGAATGCTGCAAACTGTGATCTTCTCTGCAACTGTTTATATCGACGGAGGACAAACCACGCGACAACAAAGAGCAGGGACCACTCTGTGCAGAAACCTGGAGCATGTTTTAAAAGATATTACGCCAAGACGGCGCGTTCTGGCCAATAATTGATTGGTCTCGTTAGGTACCACAGACTGAGTGGCATTGTTGGGCGCTGTTCCGCTCCACCCTTAATTCTTTTTGCTGAAAGCTAGTTTTATATTAGGTTCTGCCTGACGATATGTAAATATATACCAATATTGCCTACTTCTAGTGGTGTGTGAAATGAATCATGCATCTAAACAGAATGGATAAATCACATAGGGAGGCTATAGTTTACCTACACCACGAGTTAAGCCAGTCTTTTCTTTCTAACACCTCTCCCAGAGATTCTGCTTAATTTAAGCGATAATTGTTACAGATAAATGTATACTTTTATTTGAGTACAAAATTCGTTGAAAATTCACTAGCTCTTTTCTAAAAATCTTTTCAGGAAATAATTGAACAAAGCTTCGTGGCGCTTGCGCTTGGGACAACAGCTATTTGTGCAAACTAATTTCTTTTGCTAGGTCACAAGCACAGTTTTTGGCAAGCCAACCAGTTGTTTCTTTAACAATATCGCAGGCCAAGAGTGCAAACCACAAGATTCATTCACAAAGTATTGGAAACTCTTACTAAATGTTCAATGACGTTCAATGACGAAACAGTCCAAACTTCGTCTTTATGGTGTTCTTGTTCTTGTAAAAAAAATGGCGGTCAAACATGAAATTGGAAATCGACGAATGTGTATAAAAGGTCAAGTTCAAATCTGACATTTTGAGTGCTGATTTGACGAAGCTTCCACTCAGAGCCATTTTTGCTCAGATAAAAAGAAAAGCTTCGAGTAGGCTACATTTAAAAAAACTTCAGAAGTGACTGCTTCTGTATCAACGAGGAAAAAATTGAAAGGACGTATTAATGACCTTTATCCACCCGTCGAGTTGTCAATGCACATTTATTCCTTTGGCGTGATGGATTTCAGCCTTACGTAACGAAAAGCCTCCTGCTTTCTACGAGACAGAGAGGCTGCATTCTTGCAAAGTAACGGAGCGGTGGAAAGCATAGCGTGACGTCCCGGTTTAGGAAAAGCTCTCTTTCGGAGTTCTAAAATGCTCCATGCCATTGTCTCAAATAAAATGAAATCAAGAAAATCTTTTCAGATTTATAAGCCCATACAACCCAAAGCTTTCTTTGTGGCTATGTAAGGAATGTTCTGTTTCATTGCCGAATACATGTTATTCATTCTGTACCGGTCTTGGCTCGGGTTATTTTGGATAAAGTCACAGCCGGGGGCGGAGGCGGGGGATTCCACTTCCATGAACACGGCCTTCCCATGGTTGATTTTGAAAAGAAGAAAGGAGAAAAACCCCAGTATGCATACAAAAACACTTCTTAGCTGCAAATATGTGAAGTTTCAACTCAATTTGACATACCGTTTTGTCAGTTACGCTCATTTGAAATTGAAGGCCACGCACGTGCCAGCCTGCTTGCAACAAGAAATGAAGACCAAGGAAAAGTGGGGAAATTTGGCAAACATGTATCAGTGAAAATACAGCACTGCGCGAGAGCTTTACGTTGGATTTTTAAAACCTTGCTGTCAAAATGATTGCAAAGTGTTACTAATAAACCCCTAAGGGCTTGCTGGTGAAAAATGCAATGCAGCGATATCGGGAAAAATATTGAAGGGATTTTAAGGTTAACATCATGTATTATTTGAACGAAAATCAATAGCGCTTTTGTTGCCACATTGCATGGCACGGGAGGCGTTTCAACGGAACTCAAGGCCGGGAAAATAACATTCACTGGTGGTACCAAAGTTTTGTCGATGGGGAGAGGGGTATTAGAAAGGAATTCCACTTCAAGATGGTTCATTATGCACAAGACCCTTCCCCAGTTGCAAGCATCACAGGGGACTGGGATTTACAGCTATATCATAACTATTGTAGTTTAAGATGTAGGTGTACTATATATTGTATCTTCGTTTTGCAGAAAGCAAAAAAAAAAAGAGAGAAAACAAAAACATCAAAAAAAAAAGAAAGGAAAAAGAAAACAACAACAACAACAACAACAAACAATACCAAACAGCAACTCCAAGGGGGCTTAAGCCCCCCCAGCCCTTTCTTCCGGTGCTGTGTCACTATTATTGGCCATATCCTATGAGAGTGATTTCGAAGGACATACAAGTCTTGTTGCCATTGATTTGGTCAGAAACGAACGAACGAAAGAATTCAATCAATTAATCAAGCAATCAACCAACCAACCGACCGATCGATCGATCGATCGATCAATCAATCAACCAATCAATCAATCAATCAATCGATCAATCATTTTCTTGATTCTTGGCTTTGTCCACACCTTTGCCCTGGGCTTCCATTGAAGTCCCTATCCCTATCTTTGTATGGTGTTCTAAAGCGGGTAGGCAAGCGTCGTGTGTGTGAGTTTGAACGTCGCGTTTGTGAGTTCAAACGCCGTGTTTGTGAACTGTAAACGTCGTGTGTGAATTGTAAACGTCGTGTGTGTTCGAAAGTCGTGTTTTGAGTTTGAACGTCGTGTTTGAGAGTAGTCAGGGCCAATTTCAAGCTGTTAAGCACAAAATTTGCTTAGCACGGTATTGTCTTGCTCAGGAAAAACAGGTTATCAGCCAAACATTTTATGATTTTTATGATAATTATATGACAACCAACCATCAGCTGAACAGCAGTCACAAGCAACATGCAACACATGAACATTTTGGTTGGTAATCCTGTTTTTATCAAGGGAAAAGAAATCATGCAAATGATCCATGAAATCGGCCCCGACCACTCACAAACACGACGTTCAAACTCACACATACCACGTTCGAACTCACACACGACGTTTGTCTGTCCGCTTTAATACAGTTGTGTTCCGAGGTGAGCGACGATGCCAACGCTGGAGTCAAAGCCAGAAAGGACAGATGTCTTCAAGCTCTACAAAGGATATAACATGTTGTCGGATATTTACTCTAACCATTTATTAACTATTAACCTCTGACCATTAATTTAAAGTACAGATGTCTTTTTATTCGCTCGTGAGCATTACTGCAATTAATTTTATAGAATTACTGTACATTCTTACAGATGACTGGATGCACGTTTACTTCAAGCCTGAGTAGCCATGACAACGGACACAAACCTTCTTACCTAGACGGTACACGAGGTAGGCATTAGTGTTATATTGTGAAATTGTACTTGCTTCAGCTCTTCCAGTGACACAAGCAAAACAATATCTCGCAGATAATGTCAAATGTTGGATCAGCCTGGGGTATCTTATTCCTCTACAAGTGCCAAATCGGTCTTGGCTAACGAACATGCAAATGCACCGTGCTCCACTTGTTCACACTCTCCTTGAAATAATTCAGTTTATCAGCTTCCCAGTCAATGCCGTTTCCAAACCTCAGCCTCGTCACCAGCTGCCCAAAATGTTCATTGTACATGAAACTCGGTGAAAACCCTTCGCACTTTGACGAACTAATGAAACCGCTTACATGGGGTCTGAAACTAAGTTCCAAAATGATCGTAGGCAAAGATCTGTTATGTGTATCATACCCCTAATGTGGAACAGAAGCACCTTAAAAGCATATTATTCACTTGTGGCTTGATCCCTTAAACACGTCTTTGAAGTTTAGTTTACAGTTACTTACCACTTTTATTTAGACTGACATGAATTTAGTCTAAAGGTTTTATCCAGCCATAATCGATTTTTACCTCAAAGACAGCCCAGCATAAAAACATGAATATGTTACATTAACGTGACAAGGCTTTTGCCTATAGAACGGTGGATTATAATTAACGACAACGTAAATTGGTGATTAACAAGCAACTCATACGCGGAGGACATACGCCTACCAATTTTAATATTTAGTATGGGTGTTGCGGGAGCGCTTCCCCCCACAAAATGAAAAGTAATTAAAGAAAAATGAAAGAAATTAATGACTAAAAAGAGATGAAAGTGGATGACAATTACAAATAAGACCCAGTACATCGTAATCAGAAACAAGTCGATGAGGCTGTTTTACGTAATGGCCGAATAAAGTGGGGATGTGGATAAATGTTGAAAAAATCGATGTGGTGGTTTCCGAGTCTTTCAGAATGACTTGACATGTGAAATCAAAAGAAAAAACAATGGCAATTTACAGCGAAGTAACGCACCTGCGGTGGTCGTTTATCTTGTGCAGTGGGCGTGGTTTAAGCTGAAGCTGCACCACACTTACGAACCGGATACTGCATGTACTGTGTCGACTCTGCGGGCGCGCGAAGAAGTTCAACAGAGAGCCTCGGTTTCGATGCGGATATGCGCAGAAAGCGCTAATGTGAAATCCATATTTGGTGATATTTTGTTCAACCAAACAGGATAACATGATGCCATGATGCTATGTTCCATTGTCTGCGATCTATAGGCAAATCCAGTGACCACGGTAACCATAGGCCTATCACCGGTCGTTTTCAGTGGCCGCCGCCAATGGGATTTCAACATTGCGTCAACGGGCCTATTTGTTTCACAAGGATCTAGATCTCGACCAGCGATCCTAACGCTGGTTTGCACCATCCATAAGGCGGGATTTTCTGGAATAAGTGAACTATCACTAACCGAGATTCAGATCCGGGTGAAAAACGGGCGCAACAGTTCCTTGGGACCACTGTTCTGCGAACGGGAGAGAGTCGCTCTCGTACAAAATCCAACGCCATGCTTACTGCCATGAAAGGGGCTCTCAGCATGTCCAATGAAACGTCGCTGGGTTCGTCTATGGTCAACTTCGACATGACGTGAAATTAAATTGCATATAATGTCGAGTGATATAATAATCAGAAACAGTGTCAGGATATTGGGCGCATACAAAAGATATTCATGGACATTACCAATTAATTACGCTGGAGTACCCTCAAGCCCAAAGAATCCTCCTTTACTTCTACACGGTGCGTTTCCTCAAAATTTAGTGACATGTCAAGGTTGTGGGTGACGTGCGAAGATAGCTGATACGCCGCTGATACGTGTCTCGTCATGCACAAAACGATTCTGCTGTTGATTCATATGGAAACAACCTACCGAGCAAGGAATGCACAATGAAATTAATCAAGCTATGATTATTGTTACGTGTCTCACTAACAGTGTATAATCGTGTGACGTGAGCTTGTGTGTATTTTAATATTGCTGATGAACCAGTGGAGAAAAAAATGCTTCAAATTTACCGATGAAGGGTTGCAGGGGCGCATTCTTTCGCCGGAAATAAAAAAAATGCTAGCAGAAACCAATGAAGAATGAGCAAAACTTTTAAAAGATGATGGGGAATTTTTGTGGGCAGGGAAACGCAAGATAGCTTTATTCATTTTGGGTCACTATTAATGGGGTCAACATTGAATTAATGATGCTTTTGAAATGTTTACGTATTTATTGTTATTTTGAAATACTTCACGCGAACTAAAATGTTTTCAATTTCTGTTAATCTTTGAAATAACACTCCGTTCAAAGGAAGTGCTAACTTCGCGGTCTGAGGTTGTGCACATAGTAGCCGATCACAGTTTTAAGGTTGTGGGGACCACGGGATAAGCTAACAAAATTGCTCAGGGTAGGTAGGTCAAGTTACACTTGTGACCTATTATCTTTTTAAAACCTGATCAAACCTTATTCAAATTTACTGAACAGTGTAAAAGTGTTATTTTCGACAATGTTTTGATTTATTAGCCTCGGATCCTTTCAAATTTGAATTCACATGGTACAGTCACCTTTTGATTTTTTCAGGTGACATTCCAACGTCGTATCGTTGTAATTGCCATTTGACATTTTGGGATTTATAATTTGTCGGCTTAAAAATAATTGGGAGTTTTATAATACATGTAATAATTATTAAAATCTTCCTGTGCAGATCCCGATTGGCAACTGGTATTTAAAGGTGTTGCGGGAACTGGAGCCAAACTGTACGATATGTGGACCAGCGAGAGCTGGGACCCCAGCGTGGAGATCAGTGGGAGTTGTCGGGATAATGACCTTCACCGAGTTTGGCGCAACAAGCAGTTACATGTCAGACGGGTAGGTTCGGGGAATTAGTGCGCCCTCACCAGTGCAATGAGAAGGGATAAGCCGACACCAGCATGTCATCACTAACGAGCGCTTTGCGCTCGCGCAAAGACCCAATTTGTTGCGTTACACACCCGTAGGGGATTGACAAATTATAACTCTCTTTGGTGATGAGTAAGCTCTAGGCTAAACGCCGCGCTACTCCCGTGCCGAACTTAATTAAATGAGCGTGGTTATTCGCCTCGAGCAGAAGCACCCCCCTTATCAGTAAGAAAAAAGCCATGTCGGGAGTGTTCATTTTGTTAGCAGCGATGCGACCACAACGCATGTATTTCTACGTTTTTCATGAACCAGTAAGGTTCAGTTCTGACTAAAGGATTCCCCTTGCTAAGAAAATAACGCCCTTTCTTTGCCCAGCTCGAGGCCCATAGTGCAGAAATAGGCGCGTTAGTTGCGATAGAGGCTGACCTCAATAGGGCAGCGTCTTGCCAGTGGTATTCGGAACAACGATAGCGCGACATAAACTCTCGAGTTACAGGGCTTGCCGTGAAGAATGCAATTTGCCTGAATTGGTACTGGCAGCACAAAGAATAGTCTATAGGCTGAGAAACTACAACGGAAATACTGACTTTTCTGTACCAGCAACACTGCCGAAACATTCTGCCAACTTGGAAACCATCATTGACACAAAAGAAACTTAAGCTTTAATAGATTCCTTTCAAGTCAGTTTATATTTTTCAATTATAATTTTGCCTTAAGACTAATGAGTGTTCATTACGTGAATGCACCATGCACACTCTCAGGGCAAAATTAAGGTGTTTTTAAGACCAAGTCAAGAATACACAGGAGACGATTTGAGGTTCCATGTTTGTATGAAGATGAAGGGAGATCACAAGAGAACAACAGCTTTTGTTGAAGAGCACTGACCAGAGTTGCTGACGCGAGTCTTGGACTCGAGTCGGACTCGAGTCGCTATTTTTGTGACCTGTGACTGGACTTGTAAATACCAGCTTTGACTTGACTTGGACTTGCAAAAAATGACTTGTGACTTGACTTGGACTTGCAAAAAATGACTTGTTACCAACCCAAGTCAGACGCTACTCGACCGGCCCCTTTATTTTTATAAGTTGCAACTTCATAAGTTGGCGCCTGGTTCTTTTTGCTGATTACAGTTGGACAAAATAATGTGCAGCTTGAATATAAGTCTCTTGGAGAAAGAGACTTGTGACTTGACTTGTATTTTGACCAAATGACTTATGACTAGACTTGACTTGGCCTGTGACCAAATGACTTGTGACTTGGACTTGCAAAAAAATGATTTGCAGCCACCTCTGGCACATAATTATCTCTTCATTTTCACTCAGGTCAAGCTTTCCTTGCATAACAGCACAGGAAAGACAGCTGAGCTGGTATTCAATGGGATTGGGTCAGATATCAGGAACTGGTTTAGACAGGACAGACTCATATCGTCCCCTTGGGAAGATCTCAGCTCTGCCAGTGCTTCACGCGCTACACGCTCTGGTCGGTACTTCAGCATGGAAGGTCACGTTGAAGAGTTAGTAAGCCTACAGGTGTAATGGTGGCTGTGGAGATTTGTGGAATCATCGGGGCTGTTGCGGGTTTCTTGTTGATTGCCGTGGTTTGTGATTTTGTCGTTGCCACTGTGTTCATGAAGTGATGATTATGGATGTCGTCTTCATGTATTGACTGATACCCATATCAGTTGATCTTATTTCAAACATTATGCCCCCCTTTTAGGCAGGCGTTCCAGAGTCAAAAAGACCGAGTTAAAAGCTAATTTTGAATTAAGAACGCAAAAAGGTTCGACGTCTGAAACAATCGAGCGACCAGGCGTATTAGCAGGCGAAAGATCGAACCTTGGCGGGGCTTGGAACGACACCAGTGCGACTTGGTTTCAGACGTCGCTCTCTTAATGGGCCGAACCCCATGCCAATGTATGTATTAAGTTGGTTTGTCTGTAAGCAAAATTCAGTTGGGTCGACCTGAGTCACTCTCAATTCTATTTGGCTCGGCGCGACTCTAGAACGCCTATCTGAACGGGTGTTAGAGTCTGCCTCCTTAAATCCTGTGGTCTGACCATTTTGACTGGGAAACAGTAAAAATATTATAAGAATGTATGCTGATGGAGACCAAATGATAATTTGTGACCTGCTGAGGCGGAAAGGGCAAACCCAAGTAATCGCAGCCTGAAGTGAAAACATATACACAAAACAATCGTGTCAAAGTCATTTCAAAAACATATTTGGATAGCTTATGTATCAAAGAATCATCTAAGTATATTATTTCTGTAAAGTTCAATCAAGATGAGAAAAGGGGGGAATTCCAAATTGCTTTTATTTTGTTAATTTTGATTTCTCTTCTTCTTACATATAAAAAGGGATCGGCGATTTTACATTAACGCCAACTACCAGGGTTGTTCAGATGATGTAGGCTGGCTGGTTGTGACAGAGTCACAAATAAAGGCATTCTGTTCTTGGGAGGATCCTACAACACAATATCCCTACCCGATCATACTCTACAGCAGAGGGAACAACGCAGTGACGTGGAATAATGTACTGTCCAATGGTGAGAACGAGGAAATAGAACAATGTGCAGATTCCTGAATACATCATTTACATGTCAGTCTAATGGATGTATCGCGTATAATGTTCCCATATCGACCTGTAACACGGGGGTGGTTGATCTTTTTACTCTTTTCCCAACAGATGGAACGGTTGGAAGAGCGGACAGCATGACAATCCACATCAATATCGACGACTAATTCGGGAACCTGTCCTTTTTATAGTCCGTACAGGGGGGGGTCAACTGGGTGAAATTCTCCCCCACGGGAAGCGCCGGAAAACGCAAAGGTAGCAAAAGACGTAACTCCCCGTGGGTAACAAGCTTTGAAAGTTTTCGATGAAACACCAAAATGTTTTCTGATACATTTGAAAAGAGCATTTCAACAGCCATGCAAAATAGATGGTGCTATAGTAAAGCATTGGTGATGCACTGCAGATACGCGTGCGGTTTATTTAGTCTCATTGAAGAGCACTGTGCGATAGACGAGGCAAATCCAATAGTGTCACTGCTTATCAAAATCTCTACGGTGGGTTTGTATAAGAACACAAGTGTAAATGTAAATATCAGAGTAGCATGTAGTTAAAAAGTAGGTTTGTTGAAGTCAGCGAGGTTAGGTCAAAAAAAGCCTCCGGTTTCTGGTCACCGCGTGCATCGCCGTAGACCTGCGGCAAAATAAAGAATTTTTTTATTTTTTGCATAAAACGATTTCCAAAAGCCGCCAAACGTACTTGATCGGCAGGAATTCTGCTACCGCGTAATTTTAACGTGTTTTTGATGGGTGGGGTTGAGTACTATGTACGGTGAAGGAATCCCCATAGGCCTCCATACATTTCAATTGGGCACTCTAATCAGATGACGTCATTCGTGTCGAAATCAGTTGGCTGCAGTTTGATATTATGCGTGATTCTATGGATTGACATTGCGTTATGACAACCATACATGTATGTACGTTACTACTCATGCATTGTCACTTGCAAAGAACAAAGGTGGATTAAAGTGAGAGATTTTTATTTTTCTGAGATGAAATTTCCCCCAATATTTTATGTTCAGCTTGTTTCTCATAAGCTGAAACAGAAAACAATGTGCACAGTATATCATTTACCTCTTGGAAATTTTATTTTCATTTAGACTGTGGAGCTGAACTGTTTTCAATTATTTTTTTTCATAGGCTATTTGACGTGCAACTTAATTCTCCCAACTAAAGCAGAAAACAATGTGCAAAGAATGTCATATACAGCTACGTCATAAGAATTTCATTTAAAACCGGGAACTGAAGCTGAACATTTGCTTTTCACGATTTTTCAATTGTAGTTGTGCTACTGTATTTTAACAAGACTAGCTCAATCTTGCCAAGAATAGAAGCCTCCTGTTTGAGTGAGATTAATTAAACATATTTTATGGTTTTTTATTAATTCAAAGTTAATCCACACTTCTCACAGTAACAAGGCCATGCGCTCCAAAGCATACCGTATGTGCATTTACATCAGTTCTAAGGGGAAAAAAGGAGGAAAAAACCCGCGTCACCGCATCACTTTTGGACCAAGCCCATGACCAGAAACCGGAGTCTTTTTTGGCGTTATTACCGATTATCTATCGTGTTCAAGCTTTTTAATGTTTGATTTGGTCACAGATATCGAGTGTTTGTGAAAACACTGGTAGATTTCGTTCTTTTGAGGCAACAATAATGTTGTGGTATCTTTCATTTTCAAATGGGCGTGAACTTCAATTTAAGCACTCCCCTGCCCCAAAGATTTTGCTTTTGACAAATAACTATTTGTTTTTATTCTAAGAATCAAACATTGTGGAATATAGGCCTTCATCCTCAGGATAACATGAAATATTGAAAACGCTCAACCAATGATCGGCATCAGGGCTACACAAGTTAACAAGTTGCACATTAAACGTTGAATGTCTGGAATGGTGTTTGAACAACAGAAAAAAGACATTGTAATGAGATCTGCAGTCAGGAGTAGTATTTATCATAAAAGGGATTCCCACACTTCTGGAGCCTGAATTGAATTTCACCCAAAGTACTATTTTTTGAATGTAAATACTTTTCAATAAAAAAGGCAAACATACTCATTACTCAGTCTTGCCATTTGTAGTGGTTGAGTGTCATGTGAGTTTTTTTTTAGGTCTTTATCAACGACAAAAGTGCCTCATATCCCAATATAACTGTAGCTTATCAACCTCTCTCCCTTTTGCGTCCTATTTCATATGGGCAGCCAAACTCTTTAGAAATAATCACGCGTGATGGTGTCAGATATCATGTAAAAATACATTTGCTTAGTAACCTTAAAATAGGACCGTATTTTACATTTAGTAGTGGCATTAAATCATTTGGTGTTTTGGTATAGCTGCGTGATAATTTAGGGAATAGCTCTTTTTTTTGTACTGACGACCAGCCATAGTTTTACCAGTCAAATCAAGTTCGGGAATTAAATTAAGGTAGGAATATTTTATTTAGACTCGATATGTATGTGTTTTAAATAAAATGAGCAATATCAATTTAGAATGGAAAAATGTATATATAGAGCATGTGCATCTGAATTATTTGGCAACGATCGTTACAACTCGATTTTCAGCAAATTTGCTGAGACATATGGAAAGAATGAGGAATAAGGAAGCACCTACATGGTAGTTTACAGATCATGTACTTTAACAAAGTCTTCGGAAGGATGTTGAATTAACGTACAATATGTCAATCAGTGAAACGTTCTCATGGTTTTCACGGAAATGACAAGGGGCACAACGCAACCATTGCGCGGACAACAAGATGATCAGACAGAAGAGATTTGTACAGATAGAAGCTATGTCAGTATGCCAATTTAAAATAAAAGTGCCTTGGCTGATATTGCTATTAATATGCAAATAAAGACTGTGATAGTATGACACATGTCACGTCTTGTCATTAAAATTGCCTTGTCTCCTCATCTCTACACCAAAACTTCATCCCAACAAAGGGGACTATGCCTACTCTGTCATTATGATAGAGTAACTTATATTGACTGACAGTATACTGGCAACAAAATATAAGCCCTCACAATGTTGGGAGTAAGGTCTTAATAGTTAATGTGCTTTTTGTGAAATAAGATGAACTATTCCTAAAATACATGCACCGTTGAATGGAAGACAACAAACTCAAGGCAATATTGACGAGACTGCTTCTGAGTGGTTCTGAAGTATCACATGCTTTCTGATCAAAACCAAAGCCAACAAAATCAAAAACCAAGTCAACCGTTTTGCACGCAAATTTTAGGGAATTTGCATCAGACAATTTCATGGATAGCATCTAGCGTAGTGGTAATAATATTACGCCATTAGTCTGTGTATTAAGTTTTTGTTACGTACAAAACAAAGAAAACACGGAGACCAACAAGTAAAACCAAAGGTACCAAAATGAGCTGAACAAGCAGAAACAGCAAACCAACCCTGTGGACGCACGCGCACAAGCAACACACACAGACAGGTCGAACATAATCAAAACAAAACAATATTTTATTTTTGCCTTTATGGACGTGTTTTTTAATAGACCTGCAAATATATTCTTAACATTAATTGAGACATTTTACACGAACTCTAGCAAAAAAGGTAATACATTGACGTTAATAGGATATGACTATTGAAATTCAAGGATTTGACGATGGAATATTGTTCTCCAATATTTCTCTAGTTATATTCGGTAGAAATGTTGAAATCTGTAGGGTAATAACCACGGTTCAATGAACCACTTCAGCATCTCAACAGCACATGCTTAAAAATGAAGGGCGTCCGAGGTCATTCGAACGGGTGTGCGCAATCTGCCCTTTTAGCGCGGTCCTACGTGAACTCTCGCGCATGCATTGTTCCTAAATGAACTTACTTTTATATCAAAGTGCAGGACTCACTGTACTCCCACACATTAATCGTTTAGCCCTATTTGCTTGTCACCCATAGTCACGCGAGGAGATGTACATCGCCGAATTGTGTTGTAATCAGCAGTCCCCCACACACACTCGCTCTCCTGCAACTCGCTTCATTTGCGTCCAATTTCGCGGTACATAAATCACGAGCTGTACTCGGTTTAATGTACCTGAGAATTAATTAGGGTTCGCACGTTTGCATGTGACTGTTGGTGGTGCGCGGTGTTTCCTGTTGACATCAACTGGGTCGATATAATTACCATTGTTCACGTCGACCTTTTACCAGCCTTGCCTGCAGTAATTATTAGTGTTGATTTTTTAGTCTTGAAATAGACCATTTTTATCGAATTTGTTGGTACGCTATAAAATTTGCCAGCGTACAGCAGCCTGTTTATCCTGAGGTCGACTTTACCATTAAAAGCCTGGAAAATTTACACATACATGTACATAGCCCACTATGCTGCATGGAAACAAATGACAGATTTTTAAAGGCCAAAAATTTGATTCATGGAGCCTTATTTGTTCATGGACGACTATGCTCGCGCGAAGTATGTATAGAACAGTGGTTGGTCCCAGTCCACCCAGCGCACTCTATGTTACACTGAGAGACTGAAGATCTGTACAGGCAGCAATAGACCTTAATCCCGAGGAGTCCTTGTTTGGTGGTGTTCCCCAAATCTATCATAGGCCCCCTATTCAAAGTAATCTGGTAAATGGAGTGCCGTGCCAGACTGTGTTAGGTTCCACAGATTTTCTTTAATGTGGCTTTGAAAAAGTAGACAGTTCACAGCTAATTAAAAAGTAAAACTGGCATTAATTTGTAATAACGCTTATTTCGTTGCTGTTATTTCTACTGTCTGATTCCATAAAGGACAAGTTAACCTCACCTTCAATTCAAGATGGTCGACATACGAAGACAGTCGATTCGGAAGTACGGTTGAATCACTGCAGTTACATATCCTACTCCTAATGGAGGCGAAAAAAGGGGGAAGTAGTGAATCCTGGAAACAAAATGGTTTTCGAAAGCGTTGATGCTTACCCTTTATGGACCATTCTCAAAAGTCCTCTCCGAGTCTGAAACCACGATTAAGACAGCTTTTCGTTTGCGCGAAATAACAAAGACTCCTTCCAGTTGGCTTCATGTTACTCAGTTCGATGTTCTCACATCAACATACCACTCATATCTGACAGGAATCTCCAAGGACAACAGTTTACGTGACAGGCGAAGCGGAACAGGAAAGGGATGCCGAGATAGGAAAAGGTAGCCGTGTATTCGTTCGCAGCTATTTTGTCAGGGTTCAAAGAAGATGGGTGCAGCAAATTAAAAACTCCATTAAAAATAGTGCAAAATCAGCTCTGTTCAGTACAGAGCCCCTATTAAAGGGGACAGGCACAATGAGAAGTTTTTTGTATTTCGTTCCCTCGAATTATTATTTCGTTCTCTCAAAATTATTTCATTGCCTTGTATTATCATTCGTTTCTTCAAATTATTATTTTGCTCTATCGTAATATTATTTTGTTTCCTCGAAATCATTTAGTTCCCTCGAAATATTATTTTGTTCCCTCGAAAACATCTCATTCCCTCGAAATATGTTATTTCGTTCCCTCGAAATGTTGATTTCATTTCCTCGAAATATTTTTGTGTACTTAGCGCCATTGTCGTGCCCTCGTGGGACACGAGGAAAACGCTTCCAGATTGAAGTAACTTCAAGGTAAGTAGTGAAAACGTCAATTGAGAAGCGTTTTCCTGTCCCATGAGTGTACGACAATGGCGCCAAGTCCAAAAAACCCTAATCCTGGGATCATAGCCTTCATTTCAAGGTTATCACAAGAACATTGACTCTGTAAAGGTATGTCTCCCTGCAGCGGTCCACATAAGAGTGCTTTACAGGAATCCACGGTCTGATAAAATGGCATACACATATTTTGAATACGTGTAATCAAGAACAGGTTCGCGTTCGGTGGCTTATTCAGTGTGAATTACCCATACTTCGCGTCATCGTATCGTATAGGCGCGGAGAACTAGCCTGTATGTCCGAGTGGCCACCTTCCGTTACGCGTTTCTTTCATAAGTGCATACATTGTTGATGTTGTATCCTTGCCAAAGAAATTATGCAAATGGAAAAGTGTGCAGTGTAATGCTTGTAACATACCTCCAAAATTGTTCACATGTTCAAGGTATCTATCTCAGAACATTTCTTCAGAAAATGAGTTTATTTTTTTCATTTTTCAGTAACAACAATACACCTGCTCAGTCAAGAGAGACACGACTGTTTGGCAGCTTGACTAATACATTGGCTATGGCACGCAATATTTGGGAAGGACAAAGACATATAAAAATCATTCATAAAATTCTGTTACAGCATCCTGAAGCGACGTTTCCTATCAGTAAAAAGACCCTCTCCCAGGAAGATGCTAGTTTTCCCATAAAAAATGGGAAAAATAGGAAGCGTAAGTAAGGGGAAAATTTCTCAGGGGCATACAGTGGAAGCACATGCACATTGTTTCAAGGGGGCCTTGAAAACAAATTAACTGTGAATTGTGCATTTATAGGCTGTGCGCCTTTCAACTAGGGTGGGGTGCCAGGAGAAACAATTAAACTTCGAGGGCGGGGGAGCTCTCCCATCAGCCCGTAGTGCTTGAGTACGTTAACTAGACACTTCGGCAAAAAGACGTACGTCAGGGCAGATCCAAGATTTGTTGGCGGGGGGGAGGGTAAGAAAATTTGTTCGTACCGGGAGAGCACTTTTTCGGCGTTAGTGAAGGTATTTAATTGCTTTGTTTTGTCCTTTACCCTACACAAAGAGACGGAGCCCCCCATGACAAGTTTAGGGTGGACCCCTTACTCCACTCCCAGGATCCGCGCTTGCAGGTTTTTAAAATTTGTTTGGTGAGTCCATGCAGGTAACTGCTATGGCGTAACCACTGGAACAGGTGAACGGGTAAGACTGCAGACACGCGTGAGCCTAAGGTTCCACGATGCGATTACCGCGCTTTAACATGCTTTATTGGGGGAATAAATATATGCATGGCTGGTCTTAAACGAGCTGCAGGTGAGGGCATTATCAGAGTTCAATCTCCAAGCACATATTTATTCCCATTTATATACGATTTTTTAATCAGAGAGTCAAAAGAAGTCAGTATATAATGGATTTCCAGCGATTTTGTTCTGGAATTTTACTTTCATTTTCCAGAACACCCCCATCTATTTTTATAGAATATTCCTTAAGCAAATTGTCCAATTTGCGCGTGCGTGGTGAGCCACGTACACACATACTCTTGACCAATCAGAATCGAGTAAACTGGCTTGAATGCAGGTACCAGCGTGATTTACGCAGCGGGCATTACCACTTCCCACCAGGCGTTATCAAAATATACACAGTCAAGTTGCACGTTGTAGATAAAGGAGACCGTCCGAGGTATTTGTGAATATGCATCAACATTTCCCATCAAACTGCCCTTGGTGCGTTGCATACACTATGCGTTTATGCATTTCACTTTCACCGACACAAAAATCTACACCATTGACATAGAAGACGTGTGTGTTGCGTTCGACCGTCAAAATCCCCCCGAGAGCGATTCAGACGGATGCCCAAAGCTTGACGCAAGTGCTGACGTACATTGGAAAGGCGCCTTAATAGGTGACTGTGCATTGCCACAATAAAATGCATAGGGAACAATGAAGGAAATTGGCAATTCTCAAGCCGTCGCAATGATAGTTCACCTCTGTCATTTTGGCAAATAATACCATCGAACGAATGCAATAAATGCCTTTGATTTTCGCACATCAATCGAAACTGCCGTCAGAAATACAAACGCTAAACGTGTGCAGTGGTTGATGGTTTCGCTGGCACTGATATCGTTCGCCTTTAGACGATAATAACGTGTACTTCTCCAGCATCGCTATATACTTTACGTTGACTGTCACGATGGGACTGTCAACAATTAACAGAACGGGCGGCCCCTTGCTCCTTGTCTGTGCTTTTCTAGCGGGGTTCGCAGCTTGGATAGGGTCGGCCCTGACGCCTTGGTGCAGCGTCGTGGACACCGCCCTGGTGGGTTGGAATGTCTCCTCGATCCATACCAGGACGCATAAGCTGTGCCGCGTTGCTTGCCTGGAATCAGCCAATTGCTCATCGGCCAACTACTGGTGGCAGAGCAAAGTCTGCGAGTTGAGCATCTTGTCGCACCTGAGCGTGTCCGAAAGTCACATGGTCAAGGCGTCGGGGTCCATCTATACCTTCACTCAGGTCAGTTCAGT
This sequence comes from Acanthaster planci, assembly GCF_054643075.1. Classification (NCBI taxonomy): domain Eukaryota; kingdom Metazoa; phylum Echinodermata; class Asteroidea; order Valvatida; family Acanthasteridae; genus Acanthaster; species Acanthaster planci. The sequence goes on from NC_141782.1 coordinate 12,921,639, forward strand.
TTCTTCACTCGTGATTCGGTCTGTTCTTCCGCAAAGGCACAATCCTTTCCCCGATTAACACGGGGTACCGCAAGATCCTTTTGGTTTGTATTTTCCCCTACAAATTTCAGCAAGAAATCATCCTCATTTCATCAGCATGCGTTCCGTTTTGTGCACATTTGCAATTTCTTTCGTACTGGGATCGCTTTTGACATTCATCGCACTCAGTTTCGGCTTTGTGCATGGGTGGGCATTTGAATCATTATATTTTGTTCATGGCCATTCGATACTTCATTGTTTACTAATCAGTATTAAGTTTAAATCAAAATTCATACTGACGAATGTGCAATCATAAAACGATTCACTAAAGCAGATAGGAGTTTAATTATGTTTTGCATTCCGTTTTGCGTATAATCAGTCTTTTTCCAAAGTTAGAGAGTTCAGAGTTATATGAAATACTATGCTTTGGTGTACTATTAAGGCCACATTACGCAGCACGGTGAGTGTTCGTACACAGCGCGGGGAGTGTTGCGAATGTATATTGAAAAGCTGCTCAGATAAGAAAACAGAACGGCACTTTCTGAAGGTAAAAAGCTTATGTATAAAGAGGACCTTCAAAATGATTTTGGAGCCGGAGGGGGTGAAATTGGCTGGGAAAATCTAGACTGAATCCCTCAAAGGAAGAAAAAAGTGAACACCATAAAGGGTGGTAGTGTGAACATCAGGTTATCACAATTCCAACAATGATTAGTGCTGTTAGGGATAAGGTTTTGGTTGGCATTACAGGGAACATCGCACTACGTTATGTAACGCCAAACATGGCGGAGTTGTTCCTAATGATCAAAGGAAGCCATGCAATGAATTAAAATAATAAATAATAATTCGTGCACATCTTCAAACGCTCCTTGAATATTTGAGGATATCCGTTTCGGGGCTGAGTTTGTTGAAAAGCTTATTTATAAAAATAAAAAAACATTGTCAAATCTTTTTGGACACCAGAGGGTGCTGTTTAGCGTAATGTCAATCAGGAAATATGTTGTTTAGTTTCCTATGCTTTTCTGTTCAATGTGTAAACCCAATTTTTGCTAGTTAAAAAAATCGGGGGTTCTTGCCTTTCACCGTTTGCCTAACGAAGAAGTTGTGTACCATGCATCATTGATGTTCCCCCCAGGATGATAAAGCTTTTCTCAAGAATATGGAAATTGTCATTAGCATAAAACCTTCAAACGGCGCCCAAATTCATACAGCTAAACTCAAAGTACGGTTAACTGAAACATAGAGGTGCATTTTTCAAGGGATGTTTGGAGCAATTACGATTTTTAGACACTTTGAGAAATACAAGCAAAGGAAGAAAAAAATGTATGCATATAATTAGTATGAGCCTGGATTTATAAAAAGTTATATTCTCCGTTTTACAATGGCCATTAAAACTATGTTTTTATATTGGTCGCAAAAAGTGGGATAATTGGACATGGGTGTAATCTCTTATTGAAGCTGAAGTTCATTGTTGGTTAAATACATTCACAAATATTTATCTGAATGGAACAGGTGTATTGATTGCCAAATCAGCTTCACGCTTGAGACGCTACAACCCCGAAATTAATGGGGTGTTCTCAATTTCATATTTCATGCACACGTTGTCATTCCTTCTATTACTGAACATAATTCTTTTATGCACTTGCCTTTTATTCCCAGATGACTGGATGCAACCTTGCTTCGGTCCTGAGTCGCCATGGCAACGATCACGAAGCTTTGCGTTTTGGCAGCACAAAAGGTAAGCTCTCGTGGTGCCCCGACAAAGTGGTCTTATTTCAAAATGCTCATTGTATATTCGTGTTGCATTTGCTCTGCCTACCGAAACAAACATTGGAGTTGCACCTGTTAGCTTAGAGCGATGTTTTCATCTTTATAAGGTAATAAACTCATGAAACTGAACTTTGGGCTGAAACCAGGGCTTGATAAACGGAAAACGTGTAAATATACAGTGTTACCTCAAGCCCACCAAAATAAGCAAGAAGTCATAGAAGGTTTAGAGAAACCAGGCCTTTTAAACCATATTACCAGTACATAAATAAATCAATTTTATAAAAGCTGCATATAGGAAGCGACAGTGTACGTCCATTTCCACGAGGATTATATCAGATAAAAGAGCTCAACTTGCTCTTCCGATGCAAACTGAAACAGACTATTAGGCATTCCCTTTTTATTTCTACCATTGGTATGTGTTTCTGGCCACGGAGGAGGGCCCGTTAGCGCAAACAAATTGGGAACAAAACTTCCTTTTGGATGCGCAAGGGCTTAAATAAAATGATGCAAAGTGTTCAGTGTCTGTTTTTTTGGGGGGGGGAGGGTAGGTCTGTGGTGGCCCTGAAGAGACATAATGCGTTAGAATTTATTTTGCGAAGTGGCAAATTATTTATGACTAGTCTTGAATGTATTGGGACGACTTAATAATTTTGTGTCTTGCAAAATACTTCACGACGTCAGGTATAAATATGGACTCGTCAAAAAAATATTCAGTCGTAAAAGGCAAAAGGGTTCAACGGTATAATATCATGGGACAGCAGATATAAGTTGGACCATGCCATGCAACTAATTAAGGATTCTTCAAGTAATGTAATGTAATGTAATGATGCCACCTATTTCCCATTTGGTAAGTGTACTCTTCAAGTTACTGAAAAAATACCGTTGTGAATTTGACAACTGGTCATGAAAATATTCATCGTTTTGCAGACGTATTCACAAGACTAAGTCTTGGTAACAGTGAATAAATTCATTACATTGGATATCATCACATTTGGTAAAGTCCATTCTGGGCCACCGTTAAAAGTGAAGACTAAAGTGAACTAAACCGGGTACCCCTTTAGACTCCTGATATAGGATTTGGTCATGTATGAAAGGTCTATACTAAGTAAGTACCAATTATACGGGGCTAATCTGGCTTGCGTAACCATTTCTCCTTGTGACAAATGACGGCACACAACACAAATAGGCCCATCAGTCAGGAAATTATAATTATAAATCCTCAACCATACAAGCGATTATATATGGCAAAAGCCTTATTGGCCCTCACCTTCTGACAAAGATGATCAGCGAAATACATCATACATATTATATCATATATATTTATATTACATTATATATTACATTATACATTTATATATATCGTCTTAATGGAGTCTAATCAAGAGGTTAAAACCTATTCATGCTGTGTTTCCTGCAAACTGCCATTTCATTGTGAATAATATAAACTTTCAAACAATGCTATAGCTCCCTTTCCCCGCTCCTTACTCCACCCAGAGTTATCTATCCCTTTCTCATTTCTTTAGCCAGCTCCTACTTATGGTCAAATTATTATTGCTGATTTTTTGTTGAGTTGTTTGTTTATTTTTCCAAACACACAAAGGACTGTTTGCATTCCACTGGACATATTTCAAATTACAATTTGCATTGCATTTTCATGAAGAACGATACTCCCTGCAATATTAGGGCGGATTTGAATGTATTTTTGCGCTTTTGTTCCGAACAGAAAAGCGCGATATTGAACAAGTAGTAACAGATTGATCGTTTAGTAAACTAAAGCCTTTTCGTATTAAAATGCTATTCAGTTTTTGCACGACTATGATATATTGATGCTGTAGCAACATTGACGGCCTGGAAACCTATAAACCTAGATAATGTATTTAAAAAAACTATTTTGTATTTTTTTCAATACTAATATAGAGATGTTAATTTCCTTTCTGGTCACAGTGATGTAAAAATGGAAACGCGCCACGCCTGGCTTGTGGACAGAAAGAAGACTTCTGCTTGAATATAAATCATTGGCTCTTGACGGTCGAGTAGTGCAATAAAAGATTAGTTGCTTCAAACTTGCTCGATAAGCGACGACTTTGTCTTCCTTACATCTTTATATTTATTTTGACATCCTTCAGTTAAATTTATTAAAAAGCTCACATTTAAAAAAAAAACTCTTGAAAACTGCTGCTGTTATACCAACCAGGAAGACAGTTTCACTTTACAAGTTTTTGTATTAAAATGCTGAAACCAAAATCTGCTCACTGAAAGCCTATCTGAGAGAGGTTTGCAAATATGTGGACGAGTTAAATTCTCGAGTTGTTTATGCAAAACTTGAAACCCATATTTATAGGTGGTACGTACGCATTATGAGTCACAACCCGTGCGTCGGAATGATACGCATAAGAAGCATACGAAATACAGTGCATAAAGGTCATAGCTAATTAGCATGCTCTCAAAACCAGCATGTAGGAAGGAAACTATGGTGTACTATTAACGACAAACAGACGACGCAACAGCACGACGGCTCCCTCGCCTTCTTGTCATTTCGTTTGTACACACACGACGCGTCGCGTGGTGCGTCGCGTCGTGCCGTCGCCCATCGCCCGTCGCGTCGCACTGTCTTAGGTCCTTTCCCTGTTGCATTTTTTCTGCCTAAACGTCGCCCCTTCCGTCGTCCGTCGCATCGTGCTGTCAGGTGTCCCGTCATACGTCGTGTCGTGCATCGCGTCGCCTGAAGCACGACGCGACGCTCAACACGACGCACGACGCGACGCGTTGTGTGCTGTCGCCCTTTACTTCATGGCGTTTATAGAGGGCGCCTTTACTCTTTTCTTTCATTTTCTTCCCCCGGCCCGTGCTTGCACAGTACATGCCACAGGTACCAGGCCTTGATTCTCTCTCTAATTCTGATTTTTCTAATAATTATTGTAAATCCATTCTAAGATACAATACATCAACTATTATTACATACTTGCAAAAAAAAACATGCGGATCTGATGAGAAATTAAGCGCGAGGCCAAACAGAGAGAAAGAAAAGACCCCGTCACAGTGGTAGTAGGATCTACATTGTTTAAGAAACAAGGACTAATATCATTGAAAGTGTGGTGCTGATGAAGTTAACGAGGAAGACTATACTGAAGGAAGACTGAATATTCTGAGGGTAATAATATAGAGCAGGCTGGGTAGTAACTACCTAAATCCACGGTCAAACCTGCGGTAGTACAATTGTAGACAAAATTTCTGGAGGAGTGGGAGAACTACTTGGAAACTGCTGGCACAGACCACAGAGAAATATTTATAAGGTTATAAATCTACCACAAATGGGAACTTCATCAACGGTCTTAAAAACAATTGGACGGACATTCGAACAAGGATCAGCCGGGTGAATTAAAAAGTGACAAATTCTGGGTTTACACTTATTATGTGAGAGCACTTACATACGCAGATTTTTTTCTTGCTCGTTTTCATTTTTTTTCGATAAAATGTGACAAAAACTAAATCTTTTGATGAATGGATGAAACCCCCCCCAAAAAAAAATCAACGCCTGCGGCTCAGGGCATGTATTTTGCAAGCTCGGTGGACGGAAATGAGAGAAAGCAAAAGAAATCATTGGCTAGGAAATTAAGGAGTGACGAATTCTGAGCTGCTGGTTTCCACTTATTTTGAGAGAGTAGTTCCTACATATTCGGATTTTCTTTTGCTCTTTTATCATTTTTTTCAATAAAATATGACAGAAATTAATCCGAATAAATGAATCGCTGAGATAAAAACAATGAAAAATCAGCACCAAAGAGCGAATAGCATATACTTTGCAAGAAAGGTGGACGAAAATGAAAGAAAAAGTAAAGGCGCCCTCTACAAATTTAAACGCCATGAAGTAAAGGGCGACAGCACACGTCGCGTCGTGCGTCGCGTCGTGCGTCGCGTCGTGCTTCAGGCGTGACGCACGACGCGACAGGCGATGGAAGGGGTGACGTTTAGGCAGAAAAAAATGCAACAATGAAAGAACCGAAGACAGCACGACGCGACAGGCGACGGCACGACGCGACGCACGACGCGACGCGTCGTGTGTGTACAACTGATCGAATGGCAAGAAGGCGACGGTTCGACCCGACGGCACGACGCAAGGGAGCCGTCGTGCCAGCGCGTCGTCTGGTTGCGTCGCCTGGAGAAAGGCTAAATGGAGAGAGAAATGTTTGTCGTAAATAGTACACCATAGAAGGCGCTGCATCAAGCGTACTTACTGCGCTTTCCCGATGGTCGCGTGCACCATCACATGAAACAATTATTAACGTCTAAAGCCCTTCATCCATACGTCTTTGCTGAAGCACTTTAGGGTCTCGTCACGCCCAAATACACTTGCTGTTGATTCACAGGAGAGTCAACCCCTAATGGGAATAAATGAAAAATTCCTAAAGCAACGTTAATTTCTCCCTTATAAACCATGCATGATTGTGTAATTGCTGTCAATGATACTGGTAACAGTGCATGGTCGTGTTCAGCCTAATTTGTAAATTCAAGGTATTGCACCTTGGATGCTTTTCAGATTAATGAACTGTTGGACCGTAGAACTAACCTTTCTGTTCATTTTAAATTTTGAATCTTTTCCACTAATCATTATTCAACATTCGGACTTTTGCACCTTCGAAGAAATGATCTTTCTCAATACTTTGGGTCAACAATCTTTTAAAGGTGTTCTGCGTTGGAAATAAAAGGTAATATTTATTGTGGCTGTTGATGCACTGGATTTAAATATGATAATTAAAATTGCTTATTGGCTAGTGTTTCGAAGATGCTTGTTTTGCATTTTATATTCATGAATAAACCTCGGCATTTTCACGTGTTTGTGGTTGTTTCACTCGATATTATGTCGCCTCACACTTGCTACGCATCAGTTTATAGTTGACTCCTCATTATCGTGTCTACCCTCTACTTCTCAGCGTGTTTCTTTTAGTCATTAGCTTCTAACAGCCGGTCTTAAACTATCCCACAGCCGCGGGGGATGATTCCGCCCCCAAGAACTCAGCTGTCCTTGATTTTATTTTTTAAAGACTTGACAAATATTTTTAAAGGCTGTCTGTCTGTATAGATAGGAAACTTCAACTCAATCTGACGTATTGTGTAGTTGCAATCACTTGAATTTCAAGGCGTCAACCGCGTCAATGGAAAATGTATATGTGCATTGTACATGCATACATTTTTGGCGCAGCTGTCTAGGAAAAAATGGGACCCAACTCTCGTCCTGATCTCAGATGTTGCAGCCACAATATAGGTGATTTGTTGCATACTATGCTGTTGTGATGCAAAAGTCACTTCATCACAAATGTAGCTGAAGTTATCTGCCTTGTTCACGCTATTCGATGCATCTCTGTTCACTTTGGCAAGATCAACATTCACCGATTCTTAAGAAAGTATGACACAATCATTTTCAAAGCTAATATTGAAACATTTGTTTGGGAAAGCTTGATGTGGTAAGATGAGCTATGATTGCATCATCTAAAATAATGGAAATGACAAGATGTAATCCATGTCACGTATATGTGGCAATACCAGACACAGAGAGCATCATTCATTATTTGGTTGTACTCTCCAAAGCCAGCCCTACATTTACATTTGCTAACCTTGTACATGTACCATTTTCACATAAACCTCGGCTGTTATGATCAAACTGGAGACTACTGAACAGAAGTGAGCACATCTCAAAATTCCAGGACCCGAAATTAACAGGCCGCAATTACTGTCATGTTTGAGAGCTCAGTTTCCCCAAGTACGAGTCCCGCTGCAGATGCATTTCTTGCATTAAAGTGATTAAAAATTCAACTTAACTAAAGGCTCAGTCTTTGCCGGTTTCAACTTGGCGGTCGTTTAAGACCGGCAATTGTTGAATTAGTGTACGCTAAAACTGACGTTGTGTAATGACGCAGTTATGTGCCATGCAATACTGACAGGTTTTTTATTTTTTTCATAAACTTAACAGAAGAAATCTCTTTCTTTCACAGACTCTGAATGGCGGCTGGTGTTTAAAGGCGTAGCAGGAACTGGAGCAAAACTGTACGATATGTGGACCAGCGAGAGCTGGGACCCCAGCGTGGAGATCAGTGGGAGTTGCCGGGATAATGACCTCCACCGAGCATGGCGCAACGGGCAGCTACATGTCAGACAGGTAATGGGTTCTTGTATAATACAAGAACCTGCCTTTACCATGGAACTTGCCCCTGCTGCCTTGCGGCCGGCGCCTATAAGCAAAACTCCCTATGCTATGTTAGCCTAATTTGTGGACTGACTGACTGACCGACCTGACCTGACCTGAATTGACCTGACCCGACTGACTGAATGAACGACCAACCGACCGACCTAACCAACTTACCTGTCTGACTCACTAAAATACTGTATGCGTTTAATTGAAAACACATTTCCAAACGAAAAACAAAGCTCTAGATTTTAAAACAAAAAAATTGCATAAACAAAGGACATCGATAAAATGGAAAAGGTAAATTAAAAACGAAGAACAGAAAAATGAGCAGAGCTCTAAATCCTGCCTTGCGCAACAGCTTTTGGGAGACAAAAAATTGAAACCTCAACAATCAAAAACAACAACTCAAGGAAACATCACTGGACAAAACTAATCCATCAAAGGACAGATCCAAATGATCGAAGGACAAAAATAAACAGCTATACGTAGGAGTGAACGTTGAGGGCGGCAATTATTGACGCTATGACAGCGCGCGTTCCAAGCCAGCCTGTCAAAGAAGTCATAGCTTGTTATTTTTGGCGAGTTTAGTTATCGATAGAAAGACAATTTCATCATGATAACTGAGGAGACCGCAAACAGTTTACTCAACGCTCTTGACAGAGTGATGGATGCATTACCGCCATGAGACATCAGCGACGGTGGGCCTTGGCCTGTACCGGTAGGACTACCAGAAGGCCTAACGTTAGTTTAAGTGCTAGAAGGCGTGAACCCAGTTCCGTTAAGCCAAACGTCACTACCATTTACATCAGCATTATTGGCAGCACTAGCGCTAGCAGAGGCACAACCGTAAGAACGATACCTAATCTAGGTTATGCGAGTGTCAGTGCAACTAGTATTAGTCGAAGCCAGACTCATTAGAGGGATGATTCATAAATGAGAGAACTTCACTTAGGCTAAGATATATTAAGAGGTGACACAAAATGTGACGAAAAACATCATACGTGCACAAAAGATTCTAACAAGCTTAAGACCTCATTGCTTTGTTCCTTTAATTCAATAGGTCAAGCTTTCCTTGCATAACAGCACAGGGGTGGCTGTCAAGCTGGTGTTCAACGGGACTGGGTCGGACATCAAGAACTGGTTTAACAAGCCTCACTTGATAGAGTCTCCCTGGGCAGATCTCACGACGGCGCTGTTTGAGGGTGGTTATGGTCAAATCTTTAGCCTTGAGGGTGGAACTGGACTGTAAGCATTTAGTTTTGTTGTTAATTGTTGCTTAGTGTTTGTTGTGTGGTGATTTTGATTTAGTTACCCGTCGCGGTCGCGGTAATTGGGGCTGGTATCGCGAGAGTGGTGGTTGCTGGAGGTATAGCATTTCTCTCACCTAAATACTACGAGTGATGATTACTTGTTTTCCCCCACTGGCTCGTAAAGGGAACGGCGGTTCCACATCAACATCTACTACCAAATATGTGAATCTGACGCAGGATGGCTGGTTGTGACCGATTCACAGTCTCAAGCTGGGCCATGTGAATGGGAGAAACCTTCGCCAGCGCATCCTAACCCTAAGATACTCTACAGCACAACCAGCAGCACGGTGAAGTGGCATAATCTGCTTTCGGATGGTACGAACAGATGTTTTTGAATAATGTGCGATATCCACTTCTTATCGTTTTATATGACTTTTTTAAAAGCTTCAATGTAATGCTTTCCTAATTGACCTTTGCACTTTCCTCAACAGATGGAACGGTTGGACGGGCGGACAGCATGACCATTCACATCGATATCGAGTGAATGTAATCTGGTATACGAAAAGGCCAATCCTACTTTTTCCCTCGAATCACCTTCGTGACCGGAAATCAGCAAGAATGAAAAGGAACACCAATGAACTGTAACTGCAACACTGAGACCTTTAACGTGTCAACGTTAAACATCCACTCTGCACTCTGCAAAATGTTTATTTCCTTTGTTCGTTCTTGTCCGTTAAAAAATACTCCCCACTTTAAAAAGCTCCACATTACAATTTTATGGATGGGCTAAAAAGCCCATTGATTTTCATTTTGACGTTAGAGACACAGAGAGGGTGGCAGACAAAGTTCAAACTGTTATTCAGTTTCGCTTCCCAGTCGAGTGATTGTTTACTTATACCTCTGACTTGAATTACTTGCACGATTCTCCTCACCTGAAATGCAAGTGGCTTGGTTTAATATGTTGTCCGTACGTCTTGCTCGAAAACAATATTTTGATGTCGTAAAATTCACGTTAGTGGAAATGTTGTCATTAAGTAATCTACACAAAGAAAAGTAACGACAAATTACAGCGATATCGTATACCAGTTTGCTGTTCCCTCTATCGTCACTGTACTATCATTGGCTGTATATAGTTTCAGCGCTTGTACCAATGAATACGAGTTGTCTGATTTATGAACCAGCCGGACAAAGAGAAGAACCAATATTATTTTCCTAGTAACGGTGGCTCGTTTGGTGGGAACTGCACTTCGCTGGTTCACAAACGACTATGAAATGCAAGCGTTGTGGTCGCGCTGCGACCAACAAAATCACCAGGCATATCCCACGGCTCTTTTCAACGGATGAGTGGGTGCTTCTGCTCAACGCGGAGAGCGGTCCCCACACTGCAGTTTAGCCTAGTCCAGGATATCATGATGTGATACGTACAAGGATGAGGATAATATGCGTTTTATTGCCCAGTCTCGTAATTGTTCTTTTGCAAGGAAAATACAGTATTCTATAGACAGACCAACTTTAACAATTTTGGAAACGTTTCCTAGTACGCCCACTGCAACATGTTTTCATGGTAGGAGTGCCGGCAGTAGCGAAAGACAGTAGTCCAATGGTCATCATAATTTGCAGAGCTGCGTGGTAAGTGTAAATATGCATATTGCATTATAATAGACTAGGTTCTTTACAGATTAACAAAGGTATAATTAATCATTCAAATTTAATACTTCTTTATTACATAATGATTGTGGAAACGTTGGTAGCTTTATTACAAGACAATAACGTGGTATATTTTATTATTTCTGCTTGAAGTGCTTGAAAACATCTATTTATTTTGACTTTGTCTTTACAAAGAATTACCTCTATACAAGGCGTTTACGTAACCGACCTTTTTTGAAGTCTTAGCCGGTCTACACCGCAAAGGTTGGTCCTGGTATCAGTACCAAAAAAGCTGTCCTTTTTACAGCCATTTAAATTGCTCAGTGGGTGTTTTCTAGCCCCTACAACTATTAAAAACCGCAGAGAGGTGTCAGAGTAAAGCCAGTGTACTTTTATTTCCAGCCCTGCTGAAGAGTTAGGTACACCGTTTTAGATGTTCAACGGTGTCCTTTTAGAATTTATCGATTTGCCACTTTAGTAGTTCCTGTCTCTCATGTTCGGCGGTGGTTGCATTTACAGCTGTCATTTCAATTATATTCTTTGATGTGTCTTGTTCATTTTTATGCGTACCCCCTTCCATTTTATTCCTATTTGCCTTTTTATGGTTATAGCCTATGTAAATTGTTGTGAATAAGTTTTGTTTTGTATTTGCATTTAGCCTTTTTACTGTCAGGTTTACGTCGTAAGTTTTGTACAGGGGATAGCAATGAAGGAGGGCCGTGGTTTGAAGTTGGAGATACGACACAAAAAGTGAGGAATGTTTGTTTTGAATAGGCTTGGACGCCTATTCCAATCAAAGAATCTCCACGTTTTTGTCATTTCTACTTACAAGAGTTTTGCATGTAGCCGGTGAATACTTGTCAAGTCAAATAGGAAATGAAAGTTTGGGGCAATCTCTTTCAAAATCGTTTTTGTGTTCATTCGTCGGACACAGACAATGGCCCTTCAGTTCTTTTTATTCTACTGATCAATCAAAATATCAATCAAATATGTCCTTTTTAAGGCTAACAAAGTTTGAAAAAATGCTGTTTTCATTAATTTTGTTGGAAAAATTTTTGTTTAGACTGTACCTCCGTCTGTAAGTGGTGAGAAGGCGCCCAAGAAAAATGCTGAAGAACATAAGAATTGTTGTCGCCTTTTTTGTTTGAATTCAAAACGTAATGCATTGATTGGTGTACAAACAAAACAAACTGAAATTTGGATATTTTGCCCCTTTTTTGTTTGCGATTTCTTGCTATGTACATGTAAGTGTATAGTATACATGAAAGTGAATAGTAATGCGTCAACGAACAAACATTTCACAGAGATGGTTTCAAGTGCTAAAGTTTGGGTTTATTAATTTGAACGGAAAATAGACATAAATTGAACAGCGTTTTTTCTGATAAAAAATTAAAAAAACGTGGCAATAGCTTCGACAATTTCCAATCACAAAAGTGGACTTTTCATAAGACTGCAAATACAAGTATGGAATAATAGTGTTCATAGTTACATTGAAGAAACGTGTGAAGGTGCATAAAAAGTACATTGAAGAAAAATTCACAGAATCAACTCTATAACTGAATTCAACTGTGCGCCAGTTACTTTAAAGTGTAGCTGCAATGAATTTTTAAGGTACACAATTTTTCTGTATCTTTGTACTCTTTTTCTTTGTATTAGAACTCTTTTACACTCTTTTTACACAATTATAACTATCCATGGAACTGAGGGCGTTGTTGATGTGACTCATCTAGGGAAGACATGGTTCAGTGCATAGGTGTTTCTGTTCACTGAAAACATTTCTGAGCGAGGGCTGACATTTTCTTGTTGCTATGTACATGGACAGCAATGAATCAGCGAAGAAGAGAAAACTGAGTCCAGGAAAATCTTCAAAAGAGCAGGATTTTTGTGTACAAACCAATGTAACATTGAGGCTTCTTCCTGAGATGACATCATAATTTTGCTCCTGAAAATGAAAATCTCATTACCATAAAAGCCAAAAAGGTGTAAAAAATACCCTTTGAAACTGAAACAGAAGTTGACAATAAGGTTAACCGAGGCAGAAAGGTGCATTTTAGGGGTTTGTAATCACAATCTATTGTCAAGAAGACTTGACACCAATCTGCCATCGATGGTTAAATAACAACAGACCCTCTGAGCAGCCACGCCTACAATCTAACGCCAATACTCCATGTGGTGATTTTGTCTCCAGGTCAGTTCCCGGTCATTCCTGAACCTGAATGACTGTTTTATGGTAGCTAATACATCCACCAAGTCGCCTCTCTAAGTTTCATTATCTGGTGCAGAAGTACAGTAACACCAGTCACAACCCAAACAGCCATGACCTGTCAGCACATGTCTGCCAAGTTGGCCCATTGGAAAAGAAAATTATGACCGTATTTGGTGATATGTGGATACTTTTATCGCCTTGCGTTTGCTATCAGGGATATGTTAGTGTGACGCCGCGCCCCTCCGACGAAGGCAAGGGCGCCCTCCTCCTCGAGGCGCGGCGCGTCCGGACAGCACACCGGGGAGTCCCTGAGCGGCTAGGGACGAGTCCGTTGGGATCGAAGTATACGTCCCCCAAGAAAGATGGTCTTCGTCGAGATGATGGCTAATTTGATTGGTCGAAACTTAATGACGTTATCTGGACACCTGACTTATATACAACAATTAATAAGCGGATGGTTTATTCATCAACACACAAAACCAATACACCAGTAGAGGGCGCTATTGACGGGGAGACTGTGATTATGCATGACCGGACTTCGCCCAGAGCAGCGAATACCACAACTAATTGTGGGCATCCAGTGTCGAATCGGGGACTTTGGCAAGTCTACGGGGCTTATTGTCAGGGCTGCGCTACACGCAACTCACGTCACGAGATAGCAATCCGCCCTTGCATCAACCGCAAGGTCCTATGACGAACTATAACGCACCACCAATTAGCCCCTTAACCTACCGAGCCCCTCAACGACACACGCACCACTCTGGACTTAGGCACAGTCACACTAGGATAGGTGACTTTAACCCATGCACAGGATTCTCGACCCTTACCTCTGGATCAGCCCTTGATCAGGACAACCAGGTTTAACCTAGCCTGCGCGCGCGTTTTATAACCTTCGCGCTGCTGTGACGACGCCCGCGCACGCGCTCACGTGACCAAACAGTGACTTCTGCTGCTCTATCGCACAACGCACAAGGCGGAGCCTATGCGCCGCGCTCGCTTAACACAAAGTTATGCGTGCCTAACGTCTGCCTCTGTTACTGGGCAGAGCACCATCTATAACTTTGCACCGCACCTAGTGACTAGCGCCCTCTGTCACGTCACATTAGGATTGTTTGCACTTTTTGATCAAGATCATGGATTGTCCAGAAGATAGCAGGGCCCAGACGACACTTACGTCAACCATGTGGCTCAATTCTCGGGAGAGTTCAACCCTATAAGAATTGTCGCAATGGTAACTACTTCACTGATGGCGAGCTCTGAAATCGACCAAATCGAAAGTCTTTTAATGAAAATATTATCAAACCCAAAACAAAAATTACCAACAGGCCTTACTTCCAAGCATTCGAACAGACCAAGAGTACACTGCCTCTAAGAATACAGGCTCAACGGACACACAACATTGCAAAAATGCATAGGCCTACAATGATATGAGCCCATACATTTCAAGGCCCATCTAGATTGAGACATAACGCTCACAGTGGGTATTAAGCCATTTGCGAGTTAAATTTGATTAATTTTAAAATCGGGTACAATGAGTCATGAGATTGCACATAAACGTAGCGATTTGAATTCCCTGACTGAATATACTGTTGCTGTACCTTGTGATTCAGGGCAGGCGTTGGCCTAGCGACCACCATCTCTGGAATGGACTGGTTCTTTGCCATTCTTTTTTATTGACAACAGTGTATTGTTCCAAGGCGTCTCTTATGTAACTTGGCAAAAGCTTGCCTCGGATCACGAGGCATGGCAACAGTGTTTTTACTGGGTGCGTTCGATTAGCTTCCCTGAACACACCAGTGTTACACTCAAGGGAAGCCTCAAATGAGGCTTATCGAACGCTGCAGTGTGTTTTCCAAGGCATTCTGGAAAAAAGGTCAAGTCCCCGCCTCTTTCCATCATGTACGTCCATGCTCGAACAGTCCATCCGTGACGTCATTACACTCGGGCAGCCTCAAGAGACCCGCTCGCCAGCTGGGGTAGTGGTGGATGACACCAGGGCAGGCACGAACATCACGTGATGGCTAAACGAACGCTCTGTGTAAGTTTGACTTACACGTGTAAGCTAATCGAACGCACCAACTAGTGTCTCAGGTAAACCCTAGAGTTTGGATTTTGAATACGCCAGGGATCAATATGATCAAGATTTGTACATATTGCTCGACACCTTGTTTCTAGCTAGTGGACTATTAACCTGGAGATAATTTCCAGAGTCAAGTTTACTATCTAAAAGCAGATTCCAATCACCGCATATAATTGGGGGTTGTCGAAACCGAGAATATTATCATTAATTTTGTCGTAAAAAATCTGGATCGTTCCTATTTCGGCCGTGCAAAGTAATAACCGTAATGCTAAAGCCTCAACCCTTCAAACTAAGAGCCAGAAAATTCCCATTTCCACCAAAGCTAGAACCCTAAATTATAAAATCAAAAAAATTATTATTAAAATAGCCACTCCTCTGATATGACTTTTGTAACAACTAAAGTAACAGTCAATCCGTACAATGATTGTCTTGCGAACAATAGATTGAATACCGTTTAGATCTAAAAAAAAAAATACAAAGCATGTCTCCTTTTAGAGTGGTCGGCAAGACCAAAGAAAGTTCACGGAAGCGACCGACAAATTACGTAATCACCGTATTGTGGCGTTAGAGGACCAGACGTTTTTAATATAGTAGTGAGCCTCATATATTGGGTGTCGCCCCCAAACCAATCTTGGGGCAAGATCAGCCTTCATACTGTTTAGACGACTTTCATTTTGGTCGCATGACAATGGCATGATCATCAGTCACATATTACACCAGCTTCGATGTGCAATATTAGGAGGGCATTATCTTCAGAACTACACATTTTATCAGAGTGATAGCTCGTGCTTTCATAGTTGGGGGTGTTATGGGTATAAACAGAGATGATGTGGTCATGTGTCATGCAGTCCTGACGGGTAAATTTATCTGCAGAAATGTACATCCGATGATACTGAAAGTAACTGGGTATTTACTAAGTTTTCTTGAGGTACGTGTGCCATGGTAGAGACCATGCCGGTTTCTAAGTCTAAAAGCTTGTAGTAGCAGATTTAATAAGCTTTAATTTCTAATGTAACAAAACAAAGTTAAGTTGTGAACATTGTATGGGCCTACAGTTTTGTACGATATACTGCTGCTACACGACCAATATGTTTTGTGAATGCGCAATGGATAGGGTTGTGTGTTCATGCATCTGCAATTCATTGTAAGAACAATTTCATTAATGAAAACTGGACCAGACATATTTGTTTTAATTACAAACACGAAGCGATGATCGAGTGATATCTATTTCTGGTCTTATGACATTTGGGGAATTTTGACAAGTGTTATTGGGAAATAAAGTGGATCTTATCCTAGAGGTGTATGCAGACATGTATTAAATCAATCGACGTGAAACGAGATAAATTTATATAAAAATTATCACATCCAATTTGTCCCCCTTCAATAACTGTGAGATGATGATGACGACATTAATTTGAAACTTCACATAATTTTGGGTCTAACAAGTGGTTTGCTCCCACCTTTGTGAAAGTATGGTAAACGAATCTAATGTACAGAATGAACGCTCTTTGATGAGGAACAAGAGGGCATCTCAAACGATGTCTATCTCCCCCCCTCTCTCTCTCTCTGGGACGAAGGATTAGTAATACCCAGATCTTGTTATGACACTGCCCTCAACGTTGATCCAAGAAGAACATGTCCTTCGTTCAATGTGTATACCACCACACGGTCAGCAAGACCACCACAATGGGCATACATGACGTTTCAGATATTATACGGTGACTAGAAAAGTCGCAATCCATGGCAGTCCAAACCTTACATTTTCCATATTCATTCTTCTTTGTAGAAAACGTAGCATTTTCTTTAAAATAAAGCTTTGCTTTGATGCCGATTCCCAGTGTACTTGAAGCTACCCTGATATCTTTTTCTCTTCTTTTTAAAATAGGATCCCGGGATATATGCAAAGTGTTCTCACTCCTGAATCAAGTACTACACTGTCCCGCTTGTGGTTTTAACCAGCCACATGTTATTTTCTCGGAACTTTTTAGCTTTTGCGTCATGTCCCCTTACGCCGACGTTGTGCATTATGATTGGGTCGTTGTTTTCTTTCCGCCACTCAGGTTTGTAAAACACCAAGGCGTGAGGGAAATACTTGACAGGCAGCTGTCTGACATCAACACGCACTGGTATATCGTCGTGCATCATACGGTTGAGCACCCCCTGGTCAGATACCTTGTTTTTCGGGTCCGCCAAGATCTGGATCCATTTTTTGACGAACTGGAGAGTCTTTTTTGTCGGCTTGAAGTAAACAAGGCCAGCACAATGTAGGGATTTCTTCTGCAGTCTGGTCGGGTAAGGGGAGCGCTCGTCTACTAAGGCCATGTCAAACTCTCCCTGGAAATACGAAAAGGGATCCTGAAACCAAAATGTGTCCACGTCAGTGAAGAAAACTTCATAGCCCTTCTCCAGCAGGGACAGAATATACCTATGACGCCTGTTCACGAGACGCCTGTATTCACGACTGTAGAGCACGAGCTTTCCGGGGTCCGCTTCCCCTTGGTCTGTTTTGACCACTTTTATAGCCGGGTCACCTTGGGCATGGCTCAGCATAGTCTGATACGCCTTCTCCTCCTCGGCAACGATGGTTGTGTTCACGCAGACTCCAGTCCTCTTGATGCTCTCCAACAAGTTCAGTGTCATGTCCATGTAGCCAGTGTTTGTGTTGACTAGCAGCATGACGCCGGGCCTCATCCTAATGTCGGCCAAGGTACAGCCAGAAATATTCCCCCGGCTATTCGCAATCCCAACCCGTGGCTCTGTCACTTGGATGTGTTCCACCCTGACGATCTTGCCTTCATTCCTGTGCTCGTCAAGCACCTCGGTATTCCTCATACAGAAATGATCTGTCAAAAACCCGAATAATCCCATCAAAACCCTGTATCAAGGTATTAATATTTTTCACTGAAAGATAGCTGGGTCAGAAAGACAGATCCCCAAACATACTTCTGAACAGGCTGCACTTGTAACCACCAATTTCCATTGCTTTCAGTAACCTCCCTTTTCCCATGCATCAGTGTAGCTTTGGCACACATAAATGCATGGGTGGGCTGACCTGTGGATATATCCCATCCCTTCTCGATATAATCACACTGTTATTTGCGGGTAAAAATTACACAGCTCCTAAAATTTAACATAGGAATTAGCAGCTGTGAGAAACTAAGCAATATTATCAAATGGAATGAAAACAAGGACCTTGCGATGAGAAGCTAAATCCAGATTTCATTCATGTAAGAACAGGCAAAGACATGTCAAACTCTCACTGTTACCGGGTAAGCATACCGTTTTACTTATTGATATCATTGCTGCTCCATATACATTATGCGCGCGGAAGTGTTGTCCAATTTCATTCAAAAAGGTTTTACAACATCTTACCCATAGATTATGTATCATGAGTGGCCGAGAACTGATTCATTTCACTGTATGTATTCGATATATGTTACCCTTTGCTGTGTACGGCCAAAATAACTATAACAGGAGTACCAAAGTACTAATCAAGGCGTAGGCTATCCAATGAGAACCCTCGTTACCGGCGCACTTAAGGCCGGTTCATACGCCAGTTCATATATATTCGCCCCGCGAATATGTACGAACTGGCGTAAAAAGCTGAACGGACATTCCAACTTGAGCGAAATTTCGCTGCAGTTTTCCGTGACGTCAAATTCGCTTCGCTTTCACATTCGCCTGTATATACCAATTTCCACAATACCAATGGACCTCTCCATGAAATATGCAAATTGGACGGGCGCACGCGCGCCACTACCACTGTTTGGCAAGTGCAATCGTCAACACTGTCGGTAGCGTAGGCGAGCTGCTAGTAACCATAGAAATATGGAAGGCTGCGTAGCACCGTGATCAGAATATCGACAAGAATATAATATCAAATCAGTGCTCTGAAATATGTAATTGCAACGTATTCCAGAGCACCGATTTTATATTATATTCTTCCCTATATAGTACGGACGGGTACCAGTCCAAGAAGAAATGTGGCTGACTTACACACAGCGAAGAGGATACTTGGGAACTGAAAGATGATCAACAACGCCACGCCTACTCGCGTCCGGTCCATGTTTCGTCTCCAAGTACGCCGTCTGTAAAACAAACTTAGGTTTGGATATACATGTAGATAGTGCATAAATTAGTTCATGTGTCTATGGCTTCTGGTAAAAAAAAGACGTTTTGGGGATACAGCTGGATTTCCCCAGATTTTGTCAATAAGCAGAAAATTTGGTAATTTTTCTTTCAAAATTTCGGACGTTCGCATCTATACTATTAAACTGAAAAGTAGGTTGAGGAAAATAATGCCCGGTATTTTTGCAAGAAAAAGTGATTTTTCAAAAACTTCATTCACTGCCACTTTTCCGGGAACAATTCCCCTCACATACTATTAAAATGCAGTGTTGCAATTAGGAGCACTTTCTTTGGTGCAGTTGATATAAATGAAGCATAACACTCTGAACATCTCAGTTTGATTTGCTGCTTAACTACCCACTACTGCCCCCCCCCCGAATAAGCATGGAGGAGGTCACAGATAAGCCAGGCTTTGCAGCAAAGCGTCAGGTTTCGAGTGTTACAGCTGAGAGTCATTATTCATGGGGAAAAGGGAAGGTCGGTGGAACTCCTTTGGGTGGAGGTTGGTCAGAGGAAAATCATTCATATGTATGAGTGCTATGGCTCAAAACGAGGGGAAAAACGATTTTCATTTTGCGGTTTGCTTCATCTTGACAGGGATAATTTTTGAAAGATCATTGAATTTTCTGAACGAAAAGCGTTTCATATGCAGTTTTTTTCTCAATGGAATTGAAAAAAAAAATAGGCTCACTTCGAGGCCTACCTGTTGTCGACGTTTGTATCATTTCCATAATTGGCAGACCACATGCATTGTGTACTATAACAATGTTCCGACACTTTGTTGAGTGACTTTGTGCAGGAAAATGTGTGCTTAAAAGCGGCGGTGTGGATCAGGCGAACGCATATTAAAATGGAAATTTGTGGAGGAATAAAAGAAACTTACATATGCATCCCCTATAATTGATATGCACCCCCTATAAGCTGGACAAGTAGGGCCAGTAATATTCGTTGCAATATTTGTGGTGTTTTTGCAATTAACTACAACTTATCGTAGTGACCAGGCAAAAGAAAGAAAAAAATGCTAATATTACATTTACTTTAACCGTCGTGGATATTTTTTAAAAGATTGTGATGCACTTTTCCATTATCCATGCAATGTTTGAAACTTTATTTTTTCACTCCAAAACATCAGTTTTTAAAGTCTTTGTACGGATTTGGCTAAGACTGGCTAACAACATGTTCGAACCACCACAGGACAGTTAACGCAAAACAAAATGCGCTGTTTCATCACAAGGAGTGATCATGAGATCTCATAATATAGCTTTTTGTGTAAATTCCGTCATAAAATAATTCCGATAAAACACAAAATCTTATAAACAACTTAGCTATTTCCAAAATAAGTCCAGAAGACAGCGTTTGATAAGGGCAATAACTGCACATAAATACTTACTAAACGTAGTAACTTTTAAAACTTAAACAGTCTTACCCTGACAAACCCTTCGTCTGGTTCTGAGCCAATGTTGTCGAGACTTTGTATTCACGAGATGGGTATCAGATCATTTTAAAATTTCGGATTTTATTCCATTGATAAAAGTCTCTGGAGCCGCGAATCAAAGAAAATGTAGTGTCCAAGCTGTAATTAAAAATAACAAAAGAAGGATATTTTTTACGGGGACGAAAAAAAGAACTACAGCTGGAAATCGTACACAGCTGGGAATGCGCCATGACTTGTGATGTTAAGATATGTGTGCTGTCCACTACACCAGCGACCGACTTGAAATCTAAGTGGTAATGTAATTACTTTTATAAACTGGACGGCAAAAGAAACTTGCCACTTCCGTCAAAGGCCACACATAATTCACCCCATAGAAATAAGCAATTTTTGTACACAGGTATGCTGCAATACCCTTACTAATCATATGCCCCAAAGCAAGTGATTATCTTTATAGCAAAGAAGAAATTAACATGCACAGCAACTTGGTTACTGAATGTGTTTAGAATTAATGAGCTTCACTGTCATATGACAACATGCTTGATGTACAAATGAGATATTGAAGAAGCAAAAACATTTGAAAGCATCGATCCAGGGAGTTTTTAAAGACTTTTGATCGCCATGAATGAGGACGAAGCTGTAGGCCTGTGTGTCTCTGCAAGAATGTGAAAACTCGTCAACTTCGAGTTCGAGCAGTACAACCTCAAATTAAATTCAAGATTACAGAAAATACAAACAGACATGAGATCAATTTGTGTGAATGGACTTGCAGACATTTTGTAACAGCAGTGTTTTGCGACTTGCAACTGTAGGGCTGCATTCGTAGACGATAAACTGCAACGTACGACGCTTTCTGGCAGGAATATGTCATGACTGGTTGCCGCATTTCCATCATGCCTTCTTTGGCAACAGTTTGGTCCGGTGGGAAGTAGTCTGGCACATTACGTGCGTATTTTCACCACCGCGACTCGTATAAACGCTCGCTATAAATGGGTCGTCAACAATGGATTTTCAGGCAGCAGATCGAGTCACAAAATGTTTCATTCTGACAAGAATTTCGTTCAATGCGATTTCGTTGTAACAGATTTTCTTCCCATGAAACGTGCGCATTATCGCCGTGACCGCAGATGTGTTTGTTGTAAAAGGAATTTTGTTCTGGCCGTTTTCGTAATAACGAGAGTCGACTGAACTTGCACGCAAAGACCCCTGTTTGAAGATTGTTAATATCTGGAAGCGTTAATATGTGGAGTTTAGCAAATAGAGGAGCAGAATAATTTCGTGGCTGTGAGAAAGTGCAAAGCCTGATGGCTAGCTTCTGCATTACACTTGGAGAGTGTAGTTGGTTAGTACTGGATCGTGCCCACACAATGTTGCAGTAATTCAGATATGGAAGAATAAGTGTATTGTAAAGGGTGAAAAGAATAGTTGGTGGGAAAAAAAGTGCGAAACTTCAACAGAACACCTGTATTGCGGGAAACGGTTTTAGTAATGAAAGAAACGTGGTCACTCCAGGTACGGCGTCATCATTAAGCACAACACCCAAGAATTTAGTCAAGCGGGTACTCGATATTCCAGCACCAGTAATGTAAATGGAGGGCAGACCATCTGAAGAACTTGAACCTCTATGAAAGCACAAAAAGTGGGTCTTGCATGCTGGTATTAAGAGACAGTTTGTTCGCTTTGAACCAGGAAGAAACTTTTATAATTCTGCATTAGGCTGTGAATACGAATCAAAGATTGACATTTAGATTAGAAAAGAAGATAGAAGTGTCATCTGCGAACAACAGAAAAAAGGTAGGAAGATGAGTTACTCAGGTTATTAATGTAAAAACAGAAATAGAAGAGAGCCTAGTATAGATCATTGGGGCACTCAGTGTGTGATGTTACTTCTGCCAGGCAGTGTTTTATGGACAATAGTAAATTGTTTTCTGTCTGTCAGATAGCTCTCAAACCACTTAAGAGCATATCCTCTATTGCCGTAGTACAAACTCTCCATTGCGGGTGTTTTCATCGATCTTTCAAAGGCATTTGATACGATTGATCACAGCATCCATTCTTTTTTAAAGAAGGATCGTATCAGGTGCCTTTGAAAAACCGATGTAAACACCTGCAGTAGAGAGTTTGTAGAACATGGAAGTCATAATGAATGGACGAGGACTGTAGCAGTGTTGGAGGTCTCGAGACCTGGTCTCGGTTTAGAGACCGTCTCGAGACCTTTTTTTGAGGTCTTGGTCTAGGCCTACAAGAGTCTCGGTCTCGGGAGGGTTGGTCTCGGTCTCGGGAGGGCTGGTCTCGGTCTTGGTCTCGGTCTCGGATGCCGAGATCTCAGGTCTCCCACCCGAGACCTGCCGAGACCATGACAGAAATGCAGAAAATGTGCAACAACAATTCACGCTCAGCCGCGGCAAAATCACGTACGCGGATCGTACGGTACATACAGCACACATACTGTATGTATACAGCAGTGCTGCTTGCAGCGCAAGTTTACCTCCGAATGAGTCTAGTTCCGAACTGCACGCAATTCCGCATGTATGCTTGGAACATGTACAACATGGTATTCACGATAAAGAATGAAATCAAAGCTGGAATGGAGACTAATGCATATTCTCCGCTCGTGCAGTACCTCTTTCATTTCACTGGTACACATACGTCAGTTGTGTGTATGAATACATGTACATGTACAGGTACACACTGTACTATGCACATGACACGCCGGGCTGCACGCACGCCACGCATAGCATATTACACGTGGCCGGCCGACAGAACTCGTTCTCATGCGAATTGCACAAATAGAGGAGAGTGCATTCATCTTAATGACCCTTTTACACAGTTGATGAGTCAGGTACCATCAGGATAGTACAATTCTTTGTTAGAAACTTAAATTGTGGTCGTCTTTTGTCTTTCTTCACTCTTGTTCCAAAGTGTCAGGAAAGTATTCTTACGGTAGAATGTTTACACACCAGTGAGGAAACTTGGATTGGTAAAATCCTGATTTTTATATAGGCTACATGTACGTGTATTTTTAATAGGGAACTGCCCACGATGTTGTGTGACCCTACTAACCTGTCCATTGATCATTACAGAGTATAACTCATAAACTGAACTCATGCACACCTTTTGGCATAGTCCGAGCAACTCAGACCCCACGTTTTGCCTTTTTAAACATTTGGACATGGCCCGCCCATGTTAATTTTGCTATACATATGGAACACAAAAATTCTACATATACATGTTTAATGTACGATTATGCCGTATACTCTTTACAAAATTCTATAGCATCGGCAGTCCATGCCTTCATGGTCAAAATAACTGTGTGCTGTTTTTTCCCAGAGTTCAAATAAAACTCTTTCATGGAATATGTTGTGTGCTTTACATGTAAAATCTGCACTTAATTTTGCTGTTTAATGCCAATTGTCCACCACGTTTACCATTAATGAACTACATGTAGGCCTATATATTGTATATGTTGTGCAAGGTCTCGGTCATCTTGGTCTCGAATGCCTTGGTCTCGGACATAAAGGTCTCGACTACAACACTGGACTGTAGATTTGTGAAAAGAACAAGCCGAGCCTATTCCTGCATGAATCTACAGTTCAGGGTTCTATTCTCTGACGTATACCATTTGCCACTGTTGCACGAACACGGAGTCGGGCCCCGAGTCTCTGACGCTCTCTCTTTTAACTCAACGCTGGAGTGCACACCTTTGTATTTGTGCACGGTTTTTGGCTACGTGACAGTACACGTGCAGTCAACACCGTCAGTGCTGGATACATGCTTTATTCTTTTGCGCCTCGGTTCATTATTATTATACGTGTGTCATTGCAGCAAAACCTATCGGACTAAAACCACCACAGGACTCAATGAAATGGAGAAGTCGTAAAAATAATTTGCTGTAGATTCGTAAAAATAATTTACAATTTGAACAAAGGAGTGACGAAACAGAAATAGTTTAATTGGAAATAAGGTCAGTGTATGAGCCTAAGAGCCATGTCTGTGGAATAATGTGAGCGAAAACCACATTGATTCAGTGTTGTAAATGTGATGGTAATCTACTTATTCAAGATAAGCTGGTATGCAGTGTTCGCACGTGCGCTTGTGCGTAGTTAAAGCTGCCCATAGGATTATGCGATCACCGTAGTCATAGCGGTCCACACGTAGTGGTATTGTTTACATTTAGCGCAATCCAGTCACGTGGGTGAAGGTCTATAAAAGCATGGGTTGTAGCTCTATGATAAGAAGGTGCTGAGGCTTGCCGTCAAGTTCAGGCCTATCACAAAGAGCACGTTCCAACTTGACATCCTCCAAGGAAATTTGTCTTGTGTAATTTCTTTGCAAGGACAAGGCAGTCCTCGTTTTTCTGCCGAGGAAAACCAAAGACTCTGATGTTGTTCCCACGAGAGGTTCGTTCGTTTATTGATGTGCTCAGCGCGGTGCTGCGGCAGCGGTGGGTGAACACGGCATACGTAAACTGCTCTGCACAAGCGACCGACAGATTAGCACCTGGTTTTACCAGACATATTTGACAGCTGGCCTAGTGTGCTAACAGCTGTCCGGAAAAGTGTGTCACCTCACCCTTCGGAAAGGCAATAAAAGTTTACGTGAGGAACATATTCACAAAGTATTGTTAGCCCGACCTTCCCTTGTGTCAAACCAAAATAACACACCCAGGTCTTGTTTGTATCGTTCCATTGTGAAAAACCACCGGCGATGCATGCGGTGTACGTGTTCCGCACCAAAAGCTCGAACAAGACCAATACAGGCCTACAACAGTCAGCCGATGAAAGTCTCTCAGCTGGGCCGGAAAGAAAATTACGATTAATCTTAATTTCTGTGTAGTATTAAGACACCTTGGGGTATCCATTAATGTTACCCTTTAGTGGCACAGCCGGTGTTTGTGCCTACCAGGTAATTATATTCTCACTGTTGAAACCATTTTTCCTAAATAAGAACTGAAATCATATTTCGGGCCCCTGCAATCTGAAATATCGTCCCAGCGTGTGGGCTACATATCCGCCTGTTACAATACTAATTAATATTGGCAAACAAGGGAAAACCCGGCTGGTTCTAGTACCTTTGCATCTGTGTTATCCGTGGGCACATTTCACTGAGGACACTCCCAAAATAATCCGACTTTGAACAGTTCGGGAACAGAAATAAGTTCAAAAGTTACATTATTTTATTCTCAAAGAAAATATGTCTGAAAATTTTGTTCAGTAGTGGCCCACTCCCATTGAGCGTTACCAACAATTTGAACAAACTACCACAAGGAAGCGAAAATTTAACCCTAATAGAGCCGGGGCTGATTCCGCCCCACCCCTCGACATTAGCCGGATATCGCCGCAGTGTATCATTTTCACGATCCGCGCCTTTTGGAGTTGTTTCAGTAACTCTTTAGAATTGTTTTGGCACCAAGTTTGTGAAAATATAATTACACACCGCTCTCGCACGCCGCCAATTTTTCCAAGACGGGTCAGTTGAAAATAATATATATTTTTCACTGTCGCCGCCCCAGCGGGCTGGCCTGGGCGTGGCCTTCAACTTCAATTGACCGTAATTAAGTAACAAAACCGTATTGTAGATTGATTTGAAATTTCACTTTATTTTGTACTGATCAGGAATGTCTGTACATGTATGGCAAGTTTGGAAAACAATCGGCTCTCTCAAGCTGTGAGATGATCCAAATAATGTAGTCTGGATACCAAATCCGATGACTCTGATTACTCCAAGAATGATTTGTGTCCAGTATCACCCAATGTCCACGTGACCAAGACTGGAGGATTTCCTCCAGTTTTCCGGAAATAGCCGAAATATTTCGAAGTCGTCCTGTCTATATTCAACATAACGTCAACATAAAAAAACCGAGAATTCTCCAAACCATCCATTAAACAAAACAAAACAAAACAAAACAAGAATTTTTGCTGGCTTAAAATGGGACTCAATATGTGCATTTTTCAGGTTATTACATCTCACAAACCCGTTAACATCACATCAGCTAGCCTATACCACTATTGAAAGCACAGTTTTATGTGTGTTTTGATCTGTTGCCATCAGGCATCTCTTGGCACTGAAAGTTTGGGCTTACGCTCTGCGTTTTAACCCGTAAATAAGAATTGACAATTCTAATCAATCTGTTACCATTTCAAACTTTCGAAAAGGATAACAAAGTCAAAGGGCGTGTTTTTTTCAAAAGAGGAGTACAGAGAGAGAGAGAGAGAGAGAGAGAGAGAGAGATGGAGAGAAAAAAAAATAGAGCTCCGAGTAACTGTGCAACAAATTTCAGTCTTTAAATATCCAGATCTACTTTACCTTTCAAGTTTTGGTGAGAAGGACTGATAGGTGAAGGATTAAACATTTCAAAATTCCAAGTTTTCCGCTGCGTCGTTGCTTCCGGACGTTCGTTATCGCGTTCAGATTATCAAAATGGCGTAGCGCGGGGCCGGTTTTCACGACCTACCATTGAAATCATATACAAACACTTTCGCAAAAATATGCACAAAGCATAAAAACCTTGGCACTTTTTTTTTTATCAATGCACCACTCACTGAAGAGAGTCAGTGAACTAGAAACCCTTCCCAGAGGTCATGTCAGCGGTACATTCAACTCTGGTACGAGTTACGACCCGACGGGGGGATTCAGTTGTTAGGGCTAGTTCATGTAAACTGTTGGAATGCTCTTTAGGCCCTGTACCATGATTATTACTTTCGAACGTTGAATTATATCTTTTTTAATGAACAATGCAGGGAAGTGTTACGATAGAAGAAGAACACAGAAGGAGTTTAACAAAATCAACTCATTTAAAATGTTTGTGATTGGTAAGCAACCAATACAGATCACTTCCTTGGGTGTAAGGTGACAACTGGATACTCCAAGACTTGTCACAAACCCAATTTAGTGGTCTGATTAACTGACTGCTCGTGACCTACTGTAATCCTGATATACTCATTATGGTAGAAGTTAAGACGTGATACGTATACTGGTAATTAAAACTCTCCGGTCCCTAGCCTCCAAAACCTAAACCTTCGACTCCTGCTGTACGATTACATTTTGTAATCTCATAACTGAGGTGAGCTGTACATTGCATGTTGTCTGAGCACAATATCAGTTTTGTCGCTTTTCAGGTTTGCAAACACTCATAAAAATATGTTCCAATTTATTTGCATATGCATGAATGCTTTCAGTTGGTACTTTAACTGTAAGGAGATGGAATTTTCGCTTCAGGTTTCAGTTGGAAAGTTTATAGGAACCACCAATTAAATTGGGAGCACTTCAAAACTAGCAACTCAACTTCATGCTTGCACAGTAATCTGTTTCTTGTGTACAAGTCGTAGCATGATTTAAATTTGTCAAACATTGTGCTGATTTTATCAGACAACTCCTTGGACCCAAATGTTTGGAACCCATTTGGTGTATTAATACTAAAAGGAAAGAAAATTTCAGAAAACTGCTCGTAATTTGCATCTTTTAAGATCTTGGGTCCATCAGCCACAATTAACAATCCACTATGATAAAAGTGTTTCCTAATAATCCTTCTAAGACTGTGCCGAATCCATTCATAAATGGCCCCGGAACATTCTGAATTTGAATTTCTGAATTTCTGATCAGTCTTGGTATTGTTCAATTGGACCTGAGCAAACTGTTCACGTTTAGCTTCAAGATCATCCTCAAGTTTCATCTTTGAACTGCGCAACTGAGAATGTTCTCTACCCGAGTCTTCATACATCCACAGCATGATATATCCCATTAGTCATAAAGATTTCCTGATCGAACTCGTTTGCATTTTGTTCAACAATCTAAAACATCTGCAGACTAAGCCCTAAACCTACATGTAGGGGGCTAACTGACACATGTTCAATAACCTGACCCTCAGTGCCGACCATTGGATGCTGAATATAGTTGTCGTAATGCTTAGCCTGTTCTTTTTTTTGTTTTGCACACAATAAACTCTTTGGCCTTAATATGACAGGTTGCTAGGTCGCTTTGCTGACCGTATGCAAGCACGCCACCATCTCTATCCTCATTCTGGTTTTCCCCAGTAACATGTAGAGCATGACGATTTCCTTGTAAGGTCATTCAGTGTTACGAGGCAATTGGGGCAAAAATGAAAACTAGTTGGACCCGTCAACCCAAGAACTTTGGCATTTCATCACCACCCCAAGTCAGTCTACACTTGGTATACATTTTAAGTTCTTCTCTTTTGGAAATGGGCCGCTCCTGTTCTCCAAATGAGGATACAGCTGGCTGGAAGTACCTGCAATCAGGGCTGATGAACATGTTACTGTGATCAATTTGTTCCAGAGGCGTGAAATTCAGTTTTTCATCAGTCCTGGCCTGAACCATTTCTTCTGTGAACTGTTTGTTATGAATTTCTGGTTTGGGGAGTTGTAGCTTAGAGATATCCCTTGTGAGCCTCGGCAGATCCTCAAAAACTGGCTTGAATGCCATTTTATGATCCTATCATCTTTGCCACCCTCAAATATACCCAACAGGTTCAGAGATTTCACAGACTGGCTGTCCTTCATGTTGAGAATTTGAAGGGTCATTTTAGTGCTTTTTCCACCATTATCCCCTGATACATGCAGCCACAAAGTATCAATACATGTTTTGCCATTACATTTGTTTCCACAGATTCTGAGACGATATACTTGCACTACATGTTTGATTCGAGTAAAATGAATAGCGCTTCCACAGCTTCCCTTGAAAGAACCAAACTCAAATTTCTCTGAAGGTTCTACATTTGATAGACTCTTGGCAATTTATTCACATACGAGGTCTTCAAGGGAAATGGCAGAACAAATCCCTCACATGGGTCACCACCGATATGCGTCGTCTGCTAGAATAATTTTTCATGCCGACGACCATTACGTCACTATTGCGCATGCGCGAATACACAAACTAAAATGCATGCACAGTCTAGGGGACCGAACACAGGTGTTCACAACATTAACAAAGCACCAGGGGTGTTAACTGTCCTCGATTTTTGTAACGTTAGCTGTGGGTGCAAATAAAACCGTCTGATTGGGCTAAGTTTACATTAAGTCATGCATGATTCATGAGAGAGTTTTGATCCTGGATTCGCCATCTGTAAGACGTCTGGAGACTAGGTACGGGAACCAGTCTAAGATAAAGATGGCAGCTCCCATGACAGGACACGCGAGATTCTGTGCTAGAAGTTTTAAAAAAGTTTTGCTCGGAAGACATTTAAACGGGTGCCAAAAATTAGTCAAACGTCAGTGCAGATCAGCATCGACAGATAATTCACAATACTGCTTGGACTTAGTTGGGTTGGTTTTTAAGAGGTCCTTAACCAAAGACAAATTTATAGCCCGGCCCTGCCAACTAACTCAACTTTGTAAATTGTATTGTAGCGTGGAGCTATAATAAAGGACCTTTTTATAGCTCCAATGTTGTAGTCATGGTAGTGCACTGCCACTGTATTGCATAACCATGGAGCATGGGCATAATGGAGGAAGGATGTAGGAAAAGACTGCTTTTAAATCTGTGTGAATGATATTGTTACGCCCCATGCCATAAGTCCCAACTATAGTTGGGACAGTCCCAACTGTAGTGCTGCAGTAGGGTTGGACCAACTATTGTTGACCAATGTCTTTGGGAAATGTCTCAACATTATCCAAGTCAATGTGTCTCACACTTGACACAATTCATCTAAAATGTGGCACTTTATCTGTTCATCTAGCCCTATGACCGATGACATGACATTTGTAAACAATATGACTTTGGCACATGCTGGGCACATCATGCACACAGGACCTCTCTGCTGTAGTTGGGCCGGCCCAACTGTGGCACTCTAGTAAGGATGGGCCCAAGTATAGTTGGGAATGATGCTATAGTTGGGGCGTAACAATATCAATGGGGTATTGTTGCCAACATTGTTAGTGGGATTTATTCCTCCAGGATACGTGGTTGAATGGAGAAGAGTAGGTGTACATTATACATAGCTGTGCAAAGACACATCCTTAATCAAATTTGGGGGGTCAAATTTGTTTTGGGGGGACAAACAATTTGGAAAGCAAATTATGTAAATTTTGAAAGTAGGCCTAACCTATTATTATGACCTTCCTGAGGAGTGAAGCTATGTGAACATTTCCGGGCTGTTAATTTCAAGCTTTTGGAAGGAAGGAATAAGAAATGCAATGCAGACCTCAGGAATTGCCTCATTTTTTTCAAGCCTTGTCCCCAGAATCTGCCAGCAAGTGTGTGATGTTATTCATGGGCCAGTAGCTTGGAATATTTTTCATTGTATCCATCCATTTTTGTCACATGTGGCATTTGATGATATCTGAAATGAAATCAAATAAAACAAAGGATCTGGTTACATTGTAAGTAGCCAGAGGTCTCCAATTGGAAATTGTGTGCAAAACATAGGGATGTCTTCTGAATGTGTGTCAGTACTACACACTGTACAAACTTCTTTTTCCCATAGGAAGAGTGACCATGAGAGTTTCCTGTCTGCCCTCCTCCTGCCCCAGTCTGCCAGAGCGTCCGTGATTGCACTCAGAGCCTTCAACGTGGAGACGGCCTCTGTCAACGAATCGGTCAGCGAGAAGCACATCGGACTCATGCGGATGCAGTTTTGGAAGGACGTCCTCACCAGAATTTATGAGGTCAGCAGAGACTAGTCTTGAACATTTAGAAAACTCTGTGTTTTGCTTGAAAGCCCCAAATTGTATGGCAGTGCAGTCCTACTACTTACTAATCCTACTTTTATCAGCAATTTTGTATCACTTTGCATTAGAAGGAGCAAGCTGACATCATTTTTTGGGGGATGCATTTTTGCACCCTGATGCAAATGGACATTGTGTGAGTAGGTGACAGATGTTGATGGTATCCCTGATTTCATGGTGCAAGGTTCATTTCATTTCATTTATTACGTCATCACGTAAAAAAAAACAATGGAAATTGGTTTCCCGTGTGCATTATACATAAAGATAATACATATAGTAAAATAACATTTAAAAAAATGAATTTCCATTCATTAAATATAACAAATATAAAACAACATTTATAAAAATGCAGATTAAACGTATGAAAAATTGTTCTCATGCACCAGGATGGACATCACCAACCAGGAAGGTGCAGCGTTTACCTTTTAAGAGCAGAGTTAAACAGACTTTCTGAGACTTTTTACTCAAACATGGCTCATTTAAGCAGGGGATAATGATGATGAAAAAGGGTAGAGATCAACATCACCATTGATTGCACAGCATGAATAAAGTCAATTCCAAGACATGTCTGCCTCACATCTTTACTTGTTTGGCCTTTCCTCGTCACCCTCTAACCCTTTGGAAGGTGCAAAGTTTACCTTTTCAGTGCAGAGTTAAACAGACTTTCTGAGACTTTTTACTCAAACATGGCTCATTTAAGCAGGGGATAATGATGATGAAAAAGGGTAGAGATCAACATCACCATTGATTGCACAGCATGAATAAAGTCAATTCCAAGACATGTCTGCCTCACATCTTTACTTGTTTGGCCTTTCCTCGTCACCCTCTAACCCTTTGCAACATTTTGTTTGCTTTGTTATTAGGGAGCGCCAACACAGCAGCCAGTTGCGATGGAGCTATACAGAGCTGTGCATCGGCACAAGCTGTCTAAAAGATGGCTGACCAGGATTTTGGAGGCAAGAGTAAGTTTGTATCAGTTTCCAGAGTCTCTCATTTAATCACTCATCAGATCAGGCAGCCTCTGAAGAGGTTGTGCCTGGCAACCATCTTTCCAGTAACTGCTTTTGTGACAAAAGGTGTACTCATGTGTAACCCTGTGGAACAAAAGCCCTTACCAGAAAGATGGCTGCCAGGCACAACCTCTGTATGGCATCAATAAACTCAATGTTTGACACATGGATCGTTTTGGGAAAGGCATTCCCTCACAGTTTTGCGAATATGTAGCAAAAAGCATTTGTGTTTGTGCGGTGTGAACAAGGGAGTGAACATGCTGTTTGCAAATAATTACAAAAGAGTTCATACAAATGAGAATGGTTTTTGCTTTTGTTGGTTCAATGAAATCACCTCATTTAACTGGAACAAGGAACTGAACCTAATGTTGCATTTGTTCCTTTTTCTGTCTTTGTAAGTAAATGTCTATTTTCAAGGTTTGTGTGATGCAGTGTTTGAGCCCAACGTGGCTAACTTATCGTCCTCAGACTAAATTCGTTGTCTTTTGTTCAAGGTTGAGACGTTGGATGCCAAGCCTTATCAGAGTGTAGAAGAATTAGAGGCCTATGCTGAAAGCACATCCTCATCATTACTGTATCTTACGCTGGAGGCTTTGGGTAATAGTAAACTCAGTTAATTATTTTTATATTGTAACAACAAATAAGCAAATTATAGAGTAGCAGATAGATTTGTATTGATGTCAGACAACTTGGATGCGTTGATGGAGAAAACAAATTCAGGATGGTATGTTAAGGGATGACTTTGTTGAGGTTTGGCTGGGTAAAGTTTTTTTCTTGGTTGGTCAGATCTGGTTGGTTTCTGACGTTTTGCTTCCTGTGTGTGGCTTAATGATCTGAAGGGAAGGGTTTCGAATCCAACCTTTGGACTTTCTGCTGTGTTTTTTAGCCGGAAACTTGCCCTTACTTACTATTAATAGCATCTTCTTATAACCCAATGGCGTCTGGCATATATGTTTCCTTTTTAACTGCAGATGTATACTGTTTCTACTAGTAACAAACATTGGAAGCTAACGCTGTGAATGGGATTGGATCATTTTGAGAAAATAACTCAAATTCATATTCACATTCCCACTTCACATGGCAAGATTATTTTTCCCTCTTGAGGAAAAAGGCATAAAAATGTTTTTCTCCCTTGTATGAAGAGGCGTGAAAATGATTACACACTTGTATGAAACAGTGTGAAAATGTTTTGCCACTGGGAAATTGTTTTCACGCTGTGCGAAATGAAAATGAATTGTTGGAAGAGAAGACGTGTGGAAACAATTTCTCCAATTTCAGGTTAACCTCCATTTGCAATTTACTGTACGTACTTATTTAAAAGATCAGACTATTGACGCTAGTCACCATCCAGCTGCTGTCGACAGAATACTTCACATAATATATGTATTATAGTTTACTTCGAAAAGCTGTAACAACAACACGTTCAATGGAATAGTAATCTACACTTGAAGCTTGAGAGTTGTAGAAATATCTTACATGTGGATTGCATTGTTTATTGTTAGGAGTGAAAGATGTGAATGCAGACCATGCAGCCAGCCATATCGGCAAGGCACAGGGTATCGTCACACTGCTCAGGGCAACGCCGTATCACATCAGTAAGAGACAAGTGTTACTACCCATGGACGTCACCATCAAGGTAAAGATAATCAGTCCTAGGAGTGGTCGCAATGTGCACTGGTGTGCATTTTGTTGGGGGGTTGGGTAGGCATTCACCGCGTTAAGGGGACAAGTTCTTTTGTTAAGGAAATTTGAACCTAGTTGTGGGACATTTCTGAGTCCCCACAAGTCTTCGGTTCTCACAAAATAGGCGAAATGTTGAGTGTATGTCTCCACAACTACGGTGCCGGAGTTGATGCACGAGCAGTGTTGTCAACTGTCAACTGTATTCCGGCAGTCCTAAAGTCGAAATGCAAACTGTTTTAAATAAATGGCATAAAGGCCCTTCTTTCGATCTTGTTGATCCCATGTGACTTGTAACTGGATGACTTTTGATGGGTTCAACTGTACCTCTGAGAATGGGGGAATTTCAGAGACATGGGCATCGTTCAAGAATCAGAATTGAACAAAACAAAAGCAAATCGGTCACTGGCATAATTTCAATTGAGATAGAAATTTGATTTGGCCAGCGTAATGTGGATCACTCAAGCCACTTCTAATAGACTAAGCAAACTCCTGACAAACTACTGTCTCTCGAAATTGAAGTGCCAGGCATGATTTCCATTTCATCTGCTTGAGCTTAGCTGCTTTGAAAGGAGTTTCTGATCCCGCTTTGAGATGTGGTTGGATCCAGTTGGGTTTTTTTTGATGGTGAAAATAACAGAAGTAGTCCTGGAACGGTGTATTTAAATGGTGGCTGGGTAATGTATGAAATATATTGATAAAACTGCTATAGTTAGCAGGCATTGGAGACTTAAGATGTAAGATGGACACTGTATGTTGGAAAGGAAAGTTTATTTCATTG
The DNA here is from genome assembly GCF_054643075.1 of Acanthaster planci. Lineage (NCBI taxonomy): Eukaryota > Metazoa > Echinodermata > Asteroidea > Valvatida > Acanthasteridae > Acanthaster > Acanthaster planci. The sequence continues at coordinate 12,956,504 of NC_141782.1, forward strand.
TATCCCCACTTGTTTTCTTAGCATAATGTATCCCATGAGACCATACTACAAAGGAATGCTGAGCAGCCTTTGAAGGATGTGATCTACGACATTGCAAGTGCCGCTCATGTCCACCTAGAAACTGTGAGTCGCCCAGTTGCTAGGCTAAATTGTGAAAGAGTTCTTAAGGCAAGGGAATAGAACTTTATATCTTTTAACACCGTTGGTCAGTGCAAATTACCAGCAAAGCAGTTTCCTTGGCTCAAAATAACTACATATATCCCCCCCCCCCAATTTGATGCCAGCCCATTGCAGGTTACTCCCTAGCTAATGGTTGCATTTGTTGATACCCTTGGTGGAGAGAGGTGGGTAGGGGTAAGGAGGCTTGCCCAAGGCCGCAGCATAATTATGGCCAGCACCTGGATTCCAACTCTTGACCCCCTGGTCAAGTCACAAACCTTACAATCACTTGGTCACACTCACCCTTACTGAATAAAATACACTGTGTCAATCATTGTTCGTATGTACATGGCCATGGCCGCATTTTACCATCTTTATGACAACTTAAGTGGGATCTTCAAGTGGAACTGTCTGTATTGGCCTCCTGGCGCCTTTTAATTTCCCCTTCTTTCTTGGTACAGGCCAGATCATTCAAGGCCAGTGTACCCAGGGAGGCCCTGCCCGCCTTCCTTGTCACTGGATCAGTCGAGGCCTACCTCCGGCGACTGCAGAAGGTCAACTTTGACATCTTCCACAAAAACTGTATGAAGAAGGAGTCACTTCTACCTCTCCTACTGTGGTTGCAAAACAAACGGAAAAAGTATTAGTGATGAGAAGGTTACATAACGGAGTATTCAGGTGGTATCAAATGGAATGTGTAGGCTATTGTGTATGATCGCAAATTTTGGCTTGAAAAGATACCTTTTGATATTTGTATATGGGCTGAGAGATTGAGTCTGACTATTCAGTATTTTAATGTATACAGATTCATCCATTAATATGGAAAAAGACGGACAAGTGTCAAAATCTTGTGTCATGAAGTTCTTACCACTAGGGCGGTGGATCCAGGTTCAGTTCAAGAGGGTGTTTGGCTTTGTGGGTAGGGGGCTTATGGACATTTGTTATTGTTTTCCCTGTTATTTTCCTATTTTGGCAGAAGGGTGTGTGTCCCCTTATTTCTCCCCTGTAGGTCTCCCAGTGCTCACTTACTACATTGAAAATGAAGAAGCAGTGAGAGTTTGGGCTACTTTTGAAGAATCTCTCGTGGATCCGTAACTAGTCCCGTTGTATGCACCATCCATGTCTATTAACTCGGAAAATTTCAATACGTCAAATTCATTCGGAATATCAAAGTGCATTAATGTAAACCTATGTGTGATATTTCTCATAAGTTTTGTTACATAATTTATAAATTGACTAATTGTGGTTCAGAAATAAAGATGAAATTTCAAAACATAGAGGTTTAAACTTTCTTGATTTATCATGTTTAACAAAAGAACTGGGGGGGTGCATAATCCCGCTACACTCGACATATTTGCCGATATCTTGGCAGTGCATTTTATGATTTTTTTCAAGACGTTTTTCACTAGCACCTTGTGGTCGTTTTAACACCAATTCTGTGAAAATCGGACAAACCGTTCCTGTGCCGCACCCAGTTTTCGGGGACGGGTCAACCGAAAACGCATACTTTTTTCTACTGCCCTGCTCAGGTGCACATGGGCCATTCTGCGTGTGGCCTTGCCAACTTCCAAGTCACTGTTTCAACAAAAGGATGTGTCAGACTGAGGAGAAACTTCCTTTTTCATGTACGGAAAATGAGGGCCAATACGTAGAATATGGTGGGACAGCAGAGCTCTGGGGGAATATAACCTCTCCCGGCTGTGATCTGAGATGGTCCGAATAACCCGAGTCTAAACGTGTTCACCTGTCTCAATAAGTATACAGGTACTCGGCCTATTAGCATTTTCACCCGAACGAATGCGTAAACATTATTATTAGTTCAAAAAGTATTTGTTTCTGGAATTAAGATCGATTTTCGGCTACAGTGGTCCTACCTAGTACCTTAGTTGCACTAGGGGGGGGGGTACCCTGGCAAAATCCAGTAAAATGCACCCACCACCATCCTCCCAGTTAGCTTGCGTCGGACGGGACGGCGAGCCACAGGTGGTAGACTGTGATATGCAGTCGGGATTTGTTCACGTAACTCATGAGAAAACAATCACTCTAATTCCTTCTTCTGAAACATTTTTGCCTCGTTTCCGGTTTTACAAGTATCTTTTCAATGATAAAAAAAATTCCCACTTTTTTTTAAAAATTATTTTAAACCGCCAATGAGAGCAGATCCCGAGGCCTGGGGAAGACCCAGCGCGCCTCCCTCATTTAATTTCTTTACTTTTTTGGGGTTAGATATCTTTTCCTGCCCCCACCCCATTTTTCCCCCTCAACTTGTTGACTGATAACTTGAAAAACATAAATTCGCCCTGAAAGTATGCCTGCATGTTTCATGAGGACTACGGCCAGGCAAGGCTTCTTTTCAATCAGTGTATTAATGCGGCAGGGCGCCCTCTTTTGGAAAAGAAACCGGACAGTCTGATCTCTCTTCACGTGAAGACTTATTTCAAAATGGGAAACGGAGAAGGAACCAGACTTTCCCGCCACTTTCTTAATACTTTCAAAACGTCCAAATATATTGACGATCAGTGACGATGGCGTCCACCTCTGAAATTTACACCCGGTTTTCCAGCAGCTCCGACAACTATTACAACATCGAGGACATTTTAGCCTCGCAGGAGAAAGTCCCAGTCAAAACAGAACTGCCGTTGTACAACTTAGGCTTCCTGAACCCCAGTTCTGACAGCGAGCACATCTTGCCGGGCTCCAAGATGGAATTACCGTTTTGGCTGGCGACAGGTCTTTGCAGTAGAAAGCGGAAGATCGTCAGCGTGGAGCTGCCTAAGGCTTACCGGGTGGGCTACCGCGAAATCTTCACTGCAGATCCCAATGTGGTGGATTTGCACAAAACGGGGCCATACTTCTATTCTTTTGGAACGAAACTGCTGTGTTTTGAAAGCAATGAGTCAGATGATATTTCAAGATCTTTACTTCAGGTTAGCATGAACATGCATTATTGCCATTGGTTAGCACATGTTCGGCCGATTAAAATTAATTCCTTGTTTATCATTCAAGTTTTATTTTTCGGCCAGGAGGCCCTTTGGTATTTGATATTTGAAGTTAGTATTTTCCACACTTTTCAGATAGTCTAAAAATACCTTTCTTGTTGCACTGTAGGAAAGTGTTCCATCATGTCCATACATGTATGTACATGTCTTACATGATGTAGGCCTATATCATAACAACCTGATCATATCAATCAGTCATGGTTGAGAGCGAGACTAGAGAATTAAAAAACACAAGACCATTTTTGTGGTGCAGATACATCTTCCAGGTTGAAAAGGGCTGAAAATTTGTTAAAAAGTTAGAAATATCAAAAAATGTTGGGGCTGTAGGGAAGATCCTGTCGGGCGGTGATGATAAACAAGGACTTTAATTTCAATTGGCCTTAGGCATTGTTACAAAAATATAAGTTCAAGGTTGGCCTGTCTTCCAATCTGTTTTAGGCCCAATTGCATTCATTAAAAAATTCTTTTCTCATGTCTCATGTAAACCTCACTTCGTCATAACTATTGTAGCTCTTGCTTTTGTTGTTGTAAATTTCAGTTTATATTCTCTTGCAGACATTTGTGGGCCGGTTTCGGCGCATCATGGACAACTCCCAGAATGCTCTCAACGAGGACATTACCAAACTGATGGCCAAACTGGATGAGATGGAGCGCTCCCTGTTCAGAGCTGGCCAGAAGAGCCTAATGGCTTTTCAGGAGTGGGAGACGAGGAAAATGACAAAACTAGCCGCCTCGGGTATGGTGACCAGCCACAGGAAGAGGAAGAGAGCCATGATGGAGGAGGGAGATTGAGACTGCATTCAAACTACATGGCTATGGCTGAACGGGTGGCAATAACATTCATGTCTATGAGATGTAGCTCTAGCCATTAGCCATCGACACTCAGATATCACATGTATCATTCAGTGGTGGCCAACTAATTTAAATGAGTCTGGCTTTAGTACCATTCTCTGTACACTGATTCAAGGCATGGCAGTTGGAGAGTGACGTGACAACTTTGGTCAGCTGTGGCCTGGTCTTACACAATCTGAAGTTTGTTATTCCACTGCACTATTTGACGCGTGGGAAGTGATTGTTGTGTGGCAAGCCAGTACATGGACTTGGGTAAATTGCGTTATTACTTTGTTGTGAATAAATCCCGACTGACACTAAAGTTTCTGCGACAAGTTCAGATAACACTTGACCTTTTTTCGCCAACTGCACTGTGATGGAGAGACCATTTGTAGTTCACAAGTATCCAACTTGAAGTTTACTAGAAAGATGAATTTCAGTATGTGCTTGTGGATAACATTCTTTTACCAAGCCAGGATCTTTGTGTGTAAATCAATGGTGTAAGTGGCATTTAACCCTAACACTCCTCAATCCTTCACCTGTTGGAGGACTGAGGAGTGTTAGGGTTAATGCTTCAGTCTTTCATTCAGCTACTACTGGTGAGGAGGCCCCATTAAGCATAGAACGAGCAATACCGATTATTGACTGAAATTACCCTCATCGAAACTGGGAAACAAATCAAGACGAAAACTAACACGCTACAAGACTGAGTTTCCTTTTATTTTAGAAAATGATTTACAAATTTTAGTATTACAGAATAAATGTGCATGCATATTGGATAAAAAACTGCATAATTTGCATTTTAAAAGTAAACCTTGAAAGATCATTCAAAATCCACACAGTCGAAAAATTCACGGGAACATGTCAGGGAGGTTCAACACCGCCACTATTTCTATGAATTTGATTCCTGTTGGAAATTGAAAGTACATGCACGGTGAGTCAAATCTCGTAATGACAGGATTGCTGGAACAAGCTGAATTACAGTACAGTCATATGCCTTCACAACAAAAATGTGAGGCTTTTACAATTACCTTGTTACAACGGGGGCATTGGAAAACAAAACTTGGGAGACCTCAAATTTATTTTGTTTTAAGCGGGATGTATTATGTAAAATGAGTCTTTAGAATCTGCTTTCTTGTGATTTAGAGTTGCTATATTTTTCATTATTTTGAATATCCAGAGTCTACTGTACAAGACAAGTGTCAGTGATTTCTTGCATAAAGGTGGAATTGGAGGGTTCATGAAGTTTCCTTGCAAAAAATGCACAGAAAATTGATGTACCATGCTATACTTAGTCTGCATAAATTATGATACACTTTAGGCTTTTGAACTCCATACAAAAACACTGTACATGTACATGTATGTATTCACACAAAAGTGAATGATATAAAACAAGCACAACTAAACAACTGCAAGGGTAAATACATGTAATAAGTACAATTCATAGATTGAAACAATCAGTGTTGTAGTTAAGTCCTTCCCAAGTCCCCACAAGTCCATTATGAGCTATTCCAACTAGAGTACGTCATAGCATTCCATTGTATTTGTTCACCCTGTTTAACTGACAGGTTTTTGACAAACTGGACTGTGACTTGCTGCCGAGAGAGTTATTACATCGTCAGCTACTACACTGTATTTTTGTAAGTCACCATCATTTCAAGCCACTGCCACACTGAAGACGCACTCGAGGCACTAGAAAGAGACTGAACGGTTTCCATTGATGCTTGTGTGACCGTGGTTCACGCTCAAAGTCACGTCCTCATGTACAAGGCCTTCAATGTTTATAACATAACCAAAAAAACTTTACAAAACTGTCATGAAGAATTTGTACCGAGAAAACCTTCATCCAATGACAAGACTGACCTGTACAAGATATCAACATATACACAGAACTTAAAACCATCACTGTACATCTAAGCAGTGTTAAAGATATTGTCATGAGTTCTTAGTCCCAGTAACAGGAATACAAAATGTTTGTATAGTTGCGGCAATTTGTCATGAAAGTTCCCAAACATGACTAAAGCATGACACGACTGACAAACCCTTTATCTAACATATCAATTGTTACAGACTGCCTTCTAAAGGTTTTCCCTGGATAGTCATCAACTGTGACAAAACGTTGACGTTCTGCGACGGAAACAATTTGCTAATCAAGGTACTGTAGGAAACTTTCAAAATAAACAACTGCAAACCTTTTATCAAGAGTGAAACCAATCGGAAAAAAAAAAACACCTCCCCAATGGAAGAAGTTATCGGCATGTTTAGACTAACAACAATGAAAAAACCCATCAAATCATAGTAGCAATAGGACATGCTGTGAAAAATTCCACATTCGATGATCAGGACTTCCTAAATTTCCATTGTTACATAACAGTTCAAGCTCCTGAACAGGGAAAGAATACATTTATGGGGGGGAGGGGAGGGGGAAATTCACAACATATCGTCTGTATGGGTTTCCAATAAGATGCCTTTTCAATTTGACGCTGACTTGTCTACATGTAGTTGAAGACATCTGAAGGGTTGTTAAAATGCAGAAGTTCTAGGCATGCACAAGATCTAATGGTCAACCACATGTGAAGCCCACACCTCCTGAAGCATCTGTAGATTTCTTTGGTGTCAAAAATAAAGGGAACTACTTCTTTGTCAAGTAGTTCTGCAGAAATTATCCACAGCAAGCTCTGTGATGTGCTGTAGAACGGCGCGAGTTCCCTCCTGTGAAAGAATCTAAACGGTGAAGGTGCAAAATTAATCTCTGCATCAAAACAGATGAATATGAAAAAAAGAAATTGGCACAGACATGGTCAAACAGAAGGCCTGATGTTTTGATCCTAGCAGACTCTGTCTCAAAAGGCCAAATGGCAAAGAAAAAATAAGGCACAGAAGCGGAGAAGGCAATGATGGGACGACTGAAGTCTGACAGCATAACTGACTGGGTAGCACAGAATCAAGACGAGTAACTTGAAAAACATGACAAATGAGCATACTCTCTAAAAAAAAAATCACCGCATGTAGGTGCATATGATCTAGGGAGACGCTGAATGAAAGGAATGCTAGACATTCAGATGATAATATCAAATCTGAATCAATCTTTCAGTTTAAGAATACACTTTATGCATGTGACACAGATTTAGACATTGGACCCTAAGCATTTGTGGTGCAGTGGGCTCCTCGGTGTCCGTACGGCATCTGCATTAGTAGACAGGAAGTCGCGGGTTTCATATTGTGCTAAAGTACAGTAACCCCAACTCAAAGGACATTTTCGTCCTCTTGGAACTTTCCTGAATTCTCCCAGAGGAGGAATATTTGCATCAAGCCCTCAGCAAAGTAGGTGCCACTGGGCTCCATCATCCTCTCAGTCTTGCAAAATCTTTGAACTCCCCCCATTGATTTTGGAGGATACATGTATGTGGAATCCGGGTTTAGCAGCAGGCCATTTAAGTATTTTGGTCAAAGTTACGCCTAAAAATCTTTATAATTGCAATTGAGCGCTAGGTTTGCAAAAAATTGCAAAAGACACAACATTTCTTTTACCTTGAGCCTTCCCTCAGAGCCAATGTAAACAATTGGAGTTCCAATTCTTGATAACGTGAGTGCCTGCAGAGAGGATCATGATATCAAGTCATCCAAATTGTCTTAGCATCAAAGCTTCTTCGATACAAATTTGAGTGGAGCCGCTGAACATTTCATTGCCAGCATATCAGCATTTTGCCAGAATATCTAATGTACAAAATGTCAATGACGAGTCAGGTCACAAATCAGCATAGGAGCATAACATCAGTATTGCTGACTGGAAGTTGCTGACTGGAACTTGAGTCAGACTCCAGTTACTTTTTTGATTTGACTTGAGATTTGACTTGTCCTGAAAAAGATTACTTGAGACTTGACTAGGGAAAATCGACTTCGGACCTGATTTGCCCAAAAAACAACTGTTGTGAAATGCAAGAAAATAAAGTACCGTTAATTTTTCTGTGTGAGAAAGGAAGCATCTGTTTTTTTTTCACCATAAATGTAGTGATATTTGTAATAGTATAGCTTAGGCACATAGGCCAGACCATCAATAAGGAATGAAGTGCACAGGTACCATGTCAGTGTTAGATAAGTTTGAACAATTACCAGGATTTTGACTTGGTAAGAACTGACCGAAGACTTGACTTAACTCAGAAGACATGTGACTTGACTAGCGACACATTAACTAGTGAAAAGACCTGTAGGTTACAACACTGCACACCACTGATAAAGCATGGAACGCCTATCATAGACACATGCCATTTAATACAATATACAGTCTTCTATTTTAGTTGGAACTGTGTGACCTAAACTGGTGACTGGCTTGTAACTGACATGCGACGACTTTATTACAACTGTCAATGTTCTCAGTTTGCTGAGTTGGATGACTTGGGTCCCCGATACAAGACCACTACTTCTAAGAATTGTGAATCCACCCATATGAGATCCATGTACTCACAGCAAGGTGTATCTTGAAGTGATGGAAGAAGTGTGCCTCCAATGCCTTGATGAATGCCGTCACTTCATCCGCAGTGAAGTCGGCAGATCCTTCATCATGTACACTGCCAAATTCCACACACACAAGAAAATTATGAGCTCACTAAGGAATGCTCTAATCAGTCAACATTTGATTATAACGAATAATCTCATGAGGCAACAAGGTTACTTTTTTGAACATTTTACGCTGAATGTGAACTCATAACTCATATCGGTTGTGTTTCCTTTATTTTATGCATGAATTAGAACATACAGAAAAAAACTAAGTTTTGAGAAATCCCCAGAAGTGCCCATTCCTTTCTCAAACCCTGCTCTTGAAACAAGATGGATATCTCATGATTGGGTGCTAGACGTTCTTCTGTCAAATACAGGCTCATTCCTCATTTTGATGGAGCCACTCATAAAAAGACTGTCTGCTTTTGGAACTCCCCCAGGGATACACAAAGTGGACCATTTATGGTGAGGTGTCTGAGCTAGAATGAAATGCACACTGAGAAATACACAGCCATATTTGTCAGAAGCTCAAACTCATTTACTATGAATCATTAAAACAAGTTGCAATTCACATGTTTCAGAGATGAGATTAAGTGGCTTTTTTTGTTTGGAGGGTTTGGTGTGTTGAGTTGTCTATGTTATCAATTACCTGTCCCATAAGATCTTGGCATCAGTAGCATCTATTGTCATTGTGATGCGACTCAGCCCTTCTACTGTTTTAGGAACAGTGTAGAGAAGTTCCACGGTTTTGGACTTTTCTCCTGTTGAAGAGGTTAAAAACCTGATTAGTATTCCAACCTTTTTTCCATCTAAAATCTTCATGAATCAAACAAAACAGGTGTGAAGCCTGGATCTTGTTTGGCCATTGCAAAATGGATATTTATGGCCCATTTAGATCAAATCACATAATGAGGCTTTTAAGACACAAGAAGGGTAATAGCCAATTTGGCAATAATTTGGCAACAGAATTCAGAGCATTTCTATCCATTTTCACTGTACTTATTCTGCATACAAGGTATATTTTCTCTGTTAGTAATCCACCTGCAATCTCAATCTCACTTTGTCCTGATTTTGCTCTTAAATTTCCCAGCTCGCTGCATTCTGACACTCTGCATTCACCTTTATTTTGTGACCAAACAAAAAGGTAACAATCGGAAACAGCAGGTATAAATGCATCTACGGATTAAAGTTCAAAATCTAATAGGGCAATCATGATATCCAGTCATACACTGGATACGTTTCTTCCCACTTCTTACAAACAATGCTTCCACCCTAAAACATCCATCAATGATATCGCACAAAAACAGTCACCTGTGGAAAGGCCAGCCCACATCGAAACCATCCAAACCAGAGCAACAGGGTTAAAGGTCATCTTCTTTACATGGCAGTCAAACTGCACCTGTAAATAGAGGTGATGATGTGCAGCAACATCTAAGTGTTTTACACTATTTTTATGATCAAAATGGAGCACAAGATTTCCTAAAATTGAAAATGAGACACTTTTGAAATGACAAATCATTAACCCTATTGACTCAGAGCAAAAGATCCCCTCTCTGGAGACAGAAACACATATTTTTAGAGACATACATGTATATTTTCCTGTTATTTTTTTTTTAAATTTAATTAAAAAAAATCTTGCTCCAGAATTCCTAAATCACAATGTTGTCATTCTTCTACACAAGTTTCACTGACTAGGCACATTTTGATAATTCTATTCAGTTTGGTTCCACTATGCGTTTTTGACTTCTTCAATATTTACTCAGCCTTGATTTTGCATCTGACTTTGTTTTAATTTTCAAATGCATATACTATAAAAAATTTTTTTTATTTTTTTTTTTATAGATGGCCCATAAGGTAGTTCAGTAAATGAACAGGCTATCCTGTATAAATAAAATGGAAAATAAGTCAATAAACCTGTTGCCAGTTTAAAGCTTGATGTCCATGCAAAGACCCTTCTGCTAAATAACTTATTAGAGTGACAGCAAGTTGCAGGTATTAATCCTGTGCTATACATGTATGTGCACCAACAGGTTGGAAGAGTTACCATACTTTGTGACAAAGTGCCTGTCTCGAAAAAGCCAATGGCCGGTGTTCTGGTTGAGTGTTTTTTTGAATACGAACATTTATGAGAAAGTACATATATACATGTACATGAATACTTCTTCCTCTCAAGCATTCTGCACCAGTGAATGGAAGCTATCAAGCTTTGACAGATACGAAGCTTGATACTGTGATAACTTGTCTAAAGGGAAATCAGTGCTCTGTGTACGTACACACTGCTTCAATGTCCGCAAAGCCAGCAACTCCACCCCCCTAGCTGCTGAGGCTATGTGCCTGCTGAGGCTTTATGCCTGACCCTTACACCCTCCAGGGTATTTTGGCTAGAAACCCTGTCGGACACAGCTGTCTGCATCATTTGTTTAAGTAGCTTTGCTACTCAGTGCCACAAGATCAACCAGTGGCATTGCATGCTGGGACCAGCTCCCATTGTCATCACATGGGTCATGTTTTTCAGCTGTTTTTGATTGTCCAGTGCAAAAAACACACCAGACTTTTACACCTGCTGTACCATGCTACATCTGGCAGGGTTAGGATTAATGTACACATTTTGAGCGATGAACGAGTCTCTTACATGTAAATACATGCAGCTTACAGAGTCAGACAACCCTCTGATAAAAACCTGACAGTATATTGTAAATTGTTTGAGTGCCAGTTACATCAGACAGTTTTAACTGAATAGAGCAAGTTCCAACTGACCTGAAGCCATGAGAGGACAAATCTTGTGACCGCTGCCGTCCCCTTCACCAGAAGTACAGGAAGCATTGTCAACCCTTCAGCCAGTTGGCCTCTGTGCTCCCAGCCGACACAGCAGAGAATGGCATTGAAGATGACTTTGGCGTTGGCCCCTCGACCTTGACCTCGGGACTTAATGGTCAGCTCTACAGCTTCTGGGTCATCTTAAATATGGTAGGGGAAAAATACCGAGATGGAGCTACCTCCAAGCAAGCTGCACTTTGTAAACTGACCCTAACCTTGCTAGAGGCAGCAAAGTGTGACAAGTTTAACAGAGGTGGATCTTGTTGCACTGGGCAGCTAACAGCAGCTGAATAAACTGCCCAGTGTCCAAGCTGAGACAACGGGAGCTTGTCCCACTGTACAATGCCACTGTTGGATCCCGGGCTGGTTGGCCTTGGGGATAGAAAACACAGGCTATTGGACCTTGTTGCACTCTGCTGGCAAATCACTTCGACAAATGATGGCAGGATTTCTTTACAAAATACCCTGGAAGGTTTTGTTTTCAATGCCTTCAGCTGTAAATGTGACAAACCTACCGGTAACAAAATTATTCACAAGTTGTCAGAGCCACTTTTGAGTTATAAACCTTTGCAAGAATGTTTTACGATATAAATCAATAGCAAGCCTGAACAATTTTCACCACATACATGTACATGTAATGTCAATTTCCATTAGGATGCCTAACTATAAGACAGTCATTGTTATAGCCAGTAATGCCTATCTGATACAGAACTTGTATAATCACTGTCATAGCCAGTAATGTCTATCTGAGACAGATCAAAGGAGCTTGTATAGTCACTGTCATAGCCAGTAATGTCTATCTGAGACAGATCTAAGGAGCTTCGATAGTCACTGTCATGGCCAGTAATGCCTACTGTCATAGCCAGTAATACCTATCTGAGACAGATCAAAGGGGCTTGTATAGTCACCGTCATAGCCAGTAATGTCTATCTGCGACAGATCAAAGGGGCTTGTACAGTCACTGTCATAGCCAGTAATGTCTATCTGAGACAGATCAAAGGGGCTTGTATAGTCACTGTCATAGCCAGTAATGTCTATCTGAGACAGATCAAAGGGGCTTATATAGTCACTGTCATAGCCAGTAATGTCTATCTGAGACAGATCAAAGGGGCTTGTATAGTCACCGTCATAGCCAGTAATGTCTATCTGCGACAGATCAAAGGGGCTTGTACAGTTACTGTCATAGCCAGTAATGTCTATCTGAGAGTGAGACAGATCAAAGGAGCTTGTATAGTCACTGTCATAGCCAGTAATGTCTATCTGAGACAGATCAAAGGGGCTTGTATAGTCACTGTCATAGCCAGTAATGTCTATCTGAGACAGATCAAAGGGGCTTATATAGTCACTGTCATAGCCAGTAATGTCTATCTGAGACAGATCAAAGGAGCTTGTATAGTCACCGTCATAGCCAATAATGTCTATCTGAGACAGATTAAAGGAGCTTGTATAGTCACTGTCATAGCCAGTAATGCCTACTGTCATAGCCAGTAATGTCTATCAGAGACAGATCAAAGGAGCTTTTGATAAATGTAGGCAAAAGTGCAAGCACTGCGTTAGGTACAGTTGCAAAAAGAGAAGAAGATGTCTTACCAGCAGAAGTGGCCAATCCCTTGTTGATACTGAAGATGGCTCTCTCACCAATCTCACTCTCTGGGTCAACGCCAATTCCTTTGTGGGACTCCTGACAGAAAGTGTGAGAAGGAGAGAGAACAAATTTCCCGATTTTTAAATTAAACATCAAGAGCTACAAATTTCCCTACGTTTCCCAACACTTGGCAAAATTAAGTACGACACTGATTGGAAAAGGGAGTCCAGCTAAATCTAATTAATCTGGAGGGCCACATGGCCTTTTTAAGATGTGGTGTCGTGCATTACTTTTTAATCTCTGCTTCTTTGGTTCAGTGCGCACCACAAACACTGTGTTTCTGTCACTTCTTCTACACAATACACCACGAAGAGGTCTTTTTTTCAGTGTACAGCGGGAAAAGGCCAACAAATTCTTCTCGCCGGTTGCATGAGGAGAACTTGAATTCATTTCAATGTCTTCTTGTTGGGGAAGATTCTTAGGTGTACTTTTAAGTACCAGTTTTGACCACTCCTTTCTTCTATTACATTGAAATGTCCCAATCTATCAAACATTTCCCCCAGTTGTCTACTGAGATGCTCAAAAGCAAATTGTAGTGAGACAGTCACGCTTTTGTTGACCGTAAACTTGAAAATGGCCTATCCGGGGCAACCTCTTGGTGGTGCACTGTATTGTGAATCTCATCTATTCAGCCACAACATTTCCGTCCAGATACCCAGAGAAGAAGAAAGTAATATGGACCAATCCTAGAATGACAGCACTGAATAAACAAGAAGCCATCAAGGGCTAGTTTGAGCATCTACCATTTATCCACCAGTGGACGACTTTCTGTGGTAACCTTTGCACAAAATACATCCTGGGTACCAGTGACTCACACGCTTGGAGTGATGCATGAACAAATTAAAGACCTCAACAGGAGCATGAGAGCCTTTGGTGGGAAGTCGCTTGCGCATGCTCAAAATGGGGTGTAATGAATACGAGCAATAGTTATCCCAAAGGGTACAGTCTCCACGCATGGTCTCCAGAAGAAACAATTCTCAACAATCTCAGTCTTCTTGGCCCCCGAGGGAGTACTTTCACCACTTAAGGCCTAGTGATGTCTAAACATGCGAGGGTTGCCTGTGTTGTAAAATGTAGAACATCCAGTCGTTCAAACACATTCCAGCAAATTCAGCATGTAGAGTTGCTTGACGAAGTTTACATCTATGCTCATCCCCCCACATCAGATGTTCAAATTGAGTTTCTACACACACAGGGGCTCAAACTAATTCCTGGAGTTTGACCATGTACAGAGCCTTCAAAGGGCCATGGGTCATGGAAAATACCCCCCTCTGCATTGTTTGGTAGTTTCAAAAAAAAAAGTGACAATGCCGTACCGAATGTCAAACAGATCTTGAACAAATGACCACCTAGGGTATGCATTCATTTAGTCCAACTTTGTCAAGGACTGCGGTTCTGGTATCTCATTATATAGACAGGTCTGTATGTTCAGTCGAAAATACTACTGCATCCACTACAAGTGTGAGCAATTATGAAGCAATTATGCCGATAGTGGTTAAATCAGGGGGACAGTGTCATCAATAGAAACCCATTTGTTAGTCTCATGGCTTACTGCTTGCAGGGTGGCCGACAGATGCCTGGAATACTTCCTCAGCGCGGCCACAGAGTGCTGGAAATTGTTGAGAGGGGTGACCTGGTAGACATGCCAGGTTTTATTGGTCAGTTGCTTGAGGGCATGGGAGTCGCCTGCTGGAACCACTGGGGTTCTCTCTAGCCGGCTACTTTTCCCTGGAAAATGAAAATGACCGAGATGTTTGTTTAGTCAGATACCAGCAAAAAAACTTCACGCCAACTTTCCATGAATGGAACAGAGAGAGTTCCGATAGTTTAACTGTACCACATTTAATACAAAAACAGATTAGTGCACGAAATAATTGGTCACACACTACTTCAGTGCTGCAGGAAAGAAATATCAAAATGAACAGCTGTTACATGTATGTCTTCTTCTACATTGTACACGTACATGTAACATGTGCATTGTGTCTGGCTTTGCAACCAGGATACTGAAAGGTTCCTTTTTAATAAACTGAAATCTACCAATCTGCTTTTCCAGGCATGCATCAAACAGTTGAAAAGGTGTCTTCTGTAAACCTGCATTGAAAGCCCACAGCTCAGTAGACCCAAAAACCCAACAGTTAAGTCCAAACCTTTGCCTTAATTAACACTGTTTGACTTTGATAATTCTAATGACTAAAGAGGGAGCGCAGTTGGCCCAAGGTTCTTACAGTACAAAACAAATAGTCTTTACTCAGGCCAATTCAATTTTCTTTTGACTACCAAATTTTCCCTGACATTCCATATGAAAAATCCTATGGGTTAATTTTCTCAGGAAGTCTCTCTCTAAAGAGTTTGGTAAGTTCAGAGATTTGGGTTAAGAAATGGGTAACATCTCTGTTGATACCATGCAGCCGTCTTGATTTGGGAGTCTTTGTGTATGGCGTGTGTCGCCTAGCTGGCCATGTGGTCCTCCTACTACTTGAGCTGTGGCTCCGCCCATGAGAAGCATTACTGGTGCTGTCAAAATGCACCACCTGGGATGGGGGAGTGTGTGTTGCTGTTGGCGATGCCATCTGTTGAAGACACATGTAAATAAATATTTATGGTCCAAACTACCCTCCGAGTCACTCCCAATATAGTTGGCACTGCCAAAATGAGGCCGAGTAGTTTGGAAATCACATTGGCTTTGAAATTTGAATAAACTTGCTCAATAGATCTAATTTTCAGAATTTTGTGGAGAGAGATTTACATGTATAAGACACATATCGCAAAGCGTTATAATATTACACGTAACTTCGACCTATTACTTTAGCATGCCACATTCTGAGTCACAACATGAGGACACATTTTTTTCCTAACCCGTAAAATCACAAAATCATCATTTTATTCTTTTAAAGTGAATCCTAAGTCTTCCCAACAAGTCACCGCATGTGTTCTTTTGAGCCTGCAAAAAAGCCAAATCATGTTGGTAGCAGTTCACAGTCCATTACATGAACATGTATGTATGTGTACATCCACTAACTTCTTACCGGCCAGCCGCTAGCACAGTGTTGATGACTGACATGTTTTATAGTGATTGTGCTCAACATTAGCCATTACTTCTAAAAGTGTAAGGTTCTTTACAAACTTTACAGTTCTGGAAGTACTTAACCATTAACAAATCTTGAACACTGAATTACTCTTATCCTGTTGAAAAGTGTTAGGCAACTATCTTAGGGCCTATCTTGAGATCATTAACGATAAGAGTATGGTAAGAGTTTCATATACGCATACATCACTAATTTTTCTCCATCAGAAAGTAATAAAATGGTGTAAAATATCAAATTTAGATGGGGAAATACTGAAGAGGTTTTTTAGAAAGTAGCTCCAGGAAGGCATTGATGAACACGATGAAGGTAAACTGTGCACAAGAAACACTAATCAGATCTGAGGTCACCATGGTGACAGCTACAAATTGTTTAAGCTGGCGCTGAAGAAGGGATTGAATAAGCCAATTTCCTAATCCGTCGCCATGTTGATTTTAGCGCCCCTGCACAAGTTCAGTGTACGAAGCTTGAGGGGAAAAACTGTCTACAACAATAACCATGAACAGCATCCATACACCAAATGTTACGTAATGTTGTTGCCATGAATTTGTTCCCCTCTGTTAAATCTTCTGAGCATGTGAAGATTTTCTCTATAGGAGTAATCAATGAGTGGAACTGCCTTGCAGCTCAAGTGGCCAAGACAAAGTCCATCAAGTTCAACTTGGTCAAAAGGTTGCTTGAATTTGGGGTAAAAAAGGATAGGTCTGGGGTTGACAGGTCGATCATAAAGGCAAAAAGCCTACATGTACTTTTACTCCGATCATACCTTAAGCAAGTGTGTGTACTGTAAGCCCCCACTTGGCATGCCATGATTTTTTTCAGACCAGTCTACTGAGTTTGTTCACACTTAATCACAGGGTGTCAAGTGATGCCCTCATGCATGTCATGTCAGTGTACATGACCATGGTGACCATGGTGTAACGTGAGGACTAGCCCCACAAATAGGGCTGTAGTGGCTCTTTTTTACAATCTGTCTCTTTTCTGTCGCCTGTGGTGGCGACAGAAAAGAGACAGAAGAGAGCCTCTATAGCCCGATTTCATTTTGTAGGGCATTTCATTTCATTTATTATTTCGCAGGCCAATACAATAAAATGCCCCTAAAAGGCACCCCAGCCAGATTGCTAATAAGTTAACCTAATAACTATCTGGTAGCTCTCTAGACCCGTAAACAGGGCCTAACGAACATGAAAAATACTCCTCCCAGTATACGACATACATGTACGTCATTGGGCCCTGTTTACGGGTCTAGTACTAGTTCTTCAACGTTAAGACATACATGATTAGGCATGTTTAGGAGTCAAAATTGTGTCGAACAGGGCAATCCTAAACTAGTCTCATGAGTCTAGGACCTACATCATGTACATGTATATCATGTCCGAACACATGTAACATGCCTACGCCTACGCAATACGAGGATCCCGTTTACACATGTTCCACATTGGCCTATCCCTCCCGAAACGCGAAAGGTAATGAACATTTGCTGATGACTGTCCTGACTATGGTCTGCAATCAACTTCAGTTAACTCAGGTCACAATGAATACACGTAAGATAATAAGACATTTCCACTGCCCTTACCAGAAAACAGACACATTTGAACCCGATTGATTTACCAGACACTATCCGACATTCATGACATTACGTGCATGGAGAATGCGTGAGCAGCGCGCTGAGGCTCATAGCTTGGTACCCTATCTCATTATCGAGTCATGAAACGGCCGTTGTGATGTTTTAAGTGAGCGCTTTAATAATTTTAGGCTCAATAATAAATTAACTAAAAATGAAACCAGTAATGTTTTATATTTTATAGACATTTTCAAATAGGAAATAATTTTTTTGTTGCTTCTATTTTTATTTTTTAATTTAATGAAAGATCTTATTCAAACTTGAAATATGCATTGTAGAATTTCAAAAAATGTCTGATTGCAGAAATTCAAGATGGCGGAAAATTTAATGGATTTTTCGCTTCCGAGCGAAAGTGTTTGTAAAATCTTAAAATTGAAGGTAAAACCGAAAGCCACAATATCCAAAGGTACCATAATTGCAATCTACGCACTTCATACCAACGGGCAAGGTGAACATGATGGCAATGAGACTCTTAAATTTAAGTCTGAGCACTTCGGAACTGTGGAGGAATTACTAGTCAACGAGGGAGACGTGGTCCATCCAGGGTACGAAAAAGTGACTTTGCTGATTAATAAATTTTTTTGAAATCCTTTACTTTTAGTCCCTGTTTATGCTTACTGCAGATTCACTGGAGTCAGTCATTTTTCATTATACGTGTTTGATGTTTCCCATCATCATGATTTACACATTTTAAACGAAGTGTGCTTACGAAGTTACGTCATGTACAGTGTCAATGTACGCGGGCTAATTTACGTAGGCCTATATCAACATGGTCAATATACATGTAATGTGTGTATGTGACATACATGTATATGCCTTATGTCGCTCAGGCGCTAGATATGCAGTTATTAACATGGTTAATGTCAGGCCGAATAATAGCTACCAACTCGAGCGGAGTTCTAGGGCATTCAGGAGAAAAAAAGGGCATCTAAACATGATGTCATCAACCATGTTAAGCATGGAGGTCATCCTCTATGCATCAACAATTGAAGTTCTGTGTAGTTGTGAACATGTGTAGCCTAAGGGGGTATAGTTAGAAGTTTTTCTTAATTTTATGTGAGTGGGGCCGGATGCCAGTGCCGGGGAGGGGGCAGACTGAAACATTGTTGCCCCAGTTGGAAATGTAGACTTTCTGTCTTGTTAAAGTGATTGTTTTATCATGTCATGTCCACCTGTAAAAAAAAAAAGAACAAAAACACAAAACTAAAAGTACACACCATAAAACAGAACCAACTAAAGCAGTGAACAAAACAAAAGCTCCAAAAAACAAATCTCCCAAAACATGTCAAAAAAACAAACACCAGCACAAACTAATTATGAAATACTAATTACTGAAAATGTTTATTAGTTAAAAACCCTAATGGCATTTTACTTAAAAATGAGATTACATAAACAATTAGTGGCTATTGTCATGATTTTATTAATTTTTTTCCAGGACTACCATCATGAAAGTTTCCATCTGTTCACATCCCACAGTTATGAAGGATATGTGTGCTGAATGTGGAGCTGATCTCAGAGAGTATGGCATATTTCAGACTTGACTCCATCCAACAACATTGTCAGCGAACTCTTAGAGCTACATGTACATGTACTCAGGAATGAAGCTGTCAGGGATATACAAATACTTAAAACAAAAATTTTAATCTCAAGCCGATTTCACAAAAAGTGGCATTTTTTCGCACCATGCCTAAGCCTTGCGACACAAATTTTTGCTGTACATATACATGTAGCTATGCAATATACTTACGGTCAATTTAATGAAACATTGGTCATGTTAATATTATATTAATCTTTTTTGACGAGAATGATCTGGGCTTTTACTCTGGCTATTTCTTTTCAATATTATTTCAATAATTAACTAGTCATAAAACAGTTTTTAAATTACAGACTGATCGGTTACAGACTGGAGGGACCCGAAATAGGAAAAGCTGGAAAAATGAAAGAGCATGATATTTCAATTCCGACAGAATCTCACAAGAAGAGCTGCCTTGAAGAAAAGTGCTGCTACTGTAGAATTCAAACACCAGTTGAAAGTTTCTGTGTAACTATTGTCAACATCAATGCCTTTATGCCCAGGGGACCTGAATAATTTAGGATTATGTTGTGCCTTTTGTTAATGATAAGAACATTCAATTGCTTTAGCACTAAAGGTGGTTGTTCTTCAATCTTGCCAGGGCTCAAGGGTTGCCTGGACAACGTCGCCAAGCAACCACAGCCTCTGTTGCCATGGTTCACAGCATCCCAGAGTTGCAAGTCAGCAAAGAGGTATGTGCATGTATGTGTGTACTGTTGGAATTTCTTTGTTTCTGTTACATCTCATAGAGCACTTAAATTTGCTTAGCGTAGAATATGATTGCCAAGCACAAGCGGGATACTAGCCGGAATGCCATGCATTGCTTATTTCTTGTGACTACATGTACATGTTGTTTTGTCTAGGATGAAACCTCAATCAAGTCAATTCTTCAACTGCCTCCATGGAATACCTAATACAGTGTTAATCCACCTAATCCTCTTGTTATTTCTTGAATGTGTTCCTTGGAGGTGTGCCTGCTGCCTCAATCCTCCAAAATCCTCCTGCAGTTAGGGCTATGCCAAATATCCTGACATCTGAATAGTTGATTGATTATCGAATATTCAAATATTATTTTCCCAATTTGAATATTCAAATACAAATTCAGGAAAAGGAAGGGAGAATTTTTTAAATGAAATTTTTAAATGAAAAATATTGTACCATGGAGGCTTGTTTCAAGCAGATTGAAATGAAAAGCGACAGAAATCTTACGATTCAAAGAGTAAATTATTCATGAAAAAATTTAAAAGGAATAGAAATTTTCAACAGGGCAAGAAGTATTGTTTGTGTCTTAAATAGTGCAAAATCTTGGCTGGAAATACTCCTAGACATAAGGAGCTATAATATTGATTATAATATACAATTGTTTGCGTTACTGCAACTGATTTTGTACAAGGTGTGTTTTCCAACAATCTGCCGGTCAGTACCACCGAATATTTGGATACTTGATCGAATTGAAGGTCGAATATTCGAATAGGGAATTATTCGAATGGACTCAGCCCTACATATACCTACAGTTCCTGTTATTATGTTGAGGCAGTGCATGTGGTATCCTGGAGCAGTGGGGACGAGTTGGCATGCATTGTACATGTATAACCTAGGTCTGACTTTATGCATGGCTTAGCAGAAACATCGTAAGGTCCAGCCCAAGACCATGACATCATGCATCCTTCAGAATCAGCCATGCGATTTGCTATACAGCCTAAATCTTCCTAAACCACTTCAAGGATTTTTGAGGATTTGGGAAGGTTAGGGTTAGAATAATTGTCCTTAATGTTTTCAGTGCTCTGGGAGTAAGTCTAGGCAATTTTTTCTTTTTTCTTAATAAAAAAAAATCCGCACACAAATTGCAACAATTTCACTCTGCACCTGGGCAGCAAAGTCCAGACTAAAGTCATGTGTTTGCTGCAATATATTTGTCCCAGAAATATTTAAAGCCCTCTAAAAGCCCATAATTTTTTGGATGATATTGACTACTAAAACATGACCTAAGACTATAACCCTCAAATATGAACTTCTTAAACCTATTGAAACACAGCCAAAACCAAATACACGTACAAGTAAGTGGTTTTCAAAACTCTCAAACTACATAGAGGACAAATCTAAAACCAACTTTGGTTGGTTTTCAACTTTGTCTATACTGCTATCTCAGCAAACAGCACATAGTAGGAATATACATGTACATGTAAATGTCCGTGTCTTGTGTACATGTTAATTTCCTTCTGCCTGTAACAGTCTTTTCTGCTTTTCCTGTCTAGATTTTGTAAATTAATTGTGTTTTTTTTTAGGAGGCATATGAGCTTGCCAAGTTGGATGAGCAGCGTCTGCTGAAAAACCGCAAGCTGGTACTGGTTGTAGACCTAGACCAGACGATCATACACACCACAATGGACAACGTAGCCCCAAACTTGCCTGTAAGTGTGGACACTATGGAAATAGATGCATGTACATGTAGGAGTGACACACTAGTACTGACTCATTCAAGTAAGGTGGTAAAAAAAAATCAACAGGAGGAACCGTGCAGTGGCCAGTGGCTATTTCCAAATTCAAATAGAATACCTCATGGATCATTGAGGGAGGCTACTTGTAGCTTTCTGTAACCCTAACTGAACTGAATCCGCGATTTTAAGATGAATTTTTTATAAGCCTGAGGAGGTGAGTGTTTTAACCTTGGAAGAGCTGGTAGATTGGGACAGAAGCTGTCTGACAGTCTGACAGCATAGTGATGAACTATCAAGTTTCAAGAATTTTGGGTGATAGAAGTTGGGCAGGTATTTGAATCCTAGATGAAACGCTAGGGATAGATAGATGTTGGTCCTCCCCCAGATGAGAGATGGTCCCGAAGACAGGCCTTATAAGGATCAAAACAGTCAATATTTGTTTAAAATACGTACTTTGCCGGTATAGTCTGCAGAGTTAGCCAGTGATGAAGGGCTAAAGCAGTAGATGTTGAGACTTAGTTTAGGCATGGCTCAAGAGAAAAAAAAAAATCAATGCCCAACATGGTTCCTATTTTCAGGGAGTGTGCCACTTCCAGTTGTGGGGCCAGGGTAAGCACCTGCCCTGGTACCACACCAAGATGCGGCCGGGCTACCGCGCCTTCCTAGAGAAGGCTGCCACCCTCTACGAACTCCACATCTTCACCATGGGGGCACGGCTCTATGCCCACACCATCGCCTCCTACCTGGACCCAGAGAAGAAGTACTTCTCTCACCGGATACTCTCCAGGGACGAGTGCTTTGATCCCAACTTGAAGACCGCCAATCTAAGGTATAATCTCCTGATTTAAATTTGACTGTTACTGCCTCTTGAATAATTGCCAAAAGCTGACAGCCTTTATATGAACTCATTCCTGAACAAGAGAGGGCGCTTTGCTACCAAGCAGTGCCATCCATAGACATGGACTGCCAGTCGTGCGCATATAACTGTGATTTTGAATGTATGGGCAAACAATAGGCAAAAGGATGGATGGCAGTGCGTCCAGTGCGCATTATGCGCAGTGCACATTCATTGCCTTACAATTTGTTTATATGTGCTCCCAAAATACAGCCATGACGGCGTACATTCACTTTTTTTTTGCTCTTCGACACTGCTTTCTCTTCTTTTCAACTGTTGCAACCGCATTATTTTGAATCCCTTAGAGCCAGATTAAGTAAATATTTGTAGAGGATTTTTTATGGCTGGAATGAATTCTTTAACCATGCGTAAATTCCCTATACCAAGGGGTGAATTTGCCCTAATGATGTACATGTACTCTGGTATCCATAGTACTGCCCACGAAGATGCAGTTATATTGTACATGTACAAGCTTTAGGTATGTTGGACATCTTGATCACAATGTGTGTGTGGTTCACGAGTTCTGTGCCCGCATGAATTGCTTGCATGCAAATGACTCAGTACAGATGAACATGGTCAATCGGTTGGCCATGCAGATTACGAGGTGCTTTAGAGTTTTTATTCCACACAAAATTACAATTTCTATTCCACCTGTCATGTTTATTCACCATTTTGTAATGTGTCCATCCAACACTCCTCTTTTCCAAAAGACGGTAGGGATGAGACCAACGTCTTCCGTAATGGCACACTTTGCAAAGCTCTATTCATGTGAAGTAATAAGTGTATGAGTCTCAGCAATGATTGTTTTCAAAAACGTTCTTTATTTTTTAAACACTTCCTTGACAGGTCCATCTTTCCCAGTGGGGACAACATGGTGGTCATCATTGACGATCGAGATGACGTCTGGAACTACGCACCAAATCTGATCCTGGTCCCCCCGTACAGATACTTCCAGGGCACGGGGGACATCAATGCCCCTCCTGGCATGCCAAAGAAGGACTTCAAGGCGACTGTCGCTGGAAAACAAGCAGAGAAGGAGGTGGAGGAAACAGCCAAGGAGTCAGAAATTGAAGAGTCAGATGCCGTACAAACCAAAGATGCTTCAGATGCAGAGAAACAAACTATCAAGGATGAAGTGGTGGCATCGTTGGTTGATAAAGGAGATCCCTTTGGAGACAAACCCACACTGCATGAACAAACTAAAGATTCAACCCAGCCAGTGGAAGTTGACGGCAATCCAAAAAATCCCCAATCTAATGCAGATACCACTCAGGAAAATGGAGACCAGAATCCAGGACAGATTGTAGAGGAAAAGAAGAAAGTTCAAGAGGAAAGTGATGATAGTGACGATTATTTTCTTTACTTGGAAGATATACTGGAACGCATCCATAAAGAATTTTATGATGCATATGATCACCTGCAGAAGAACCCTGAATGCGAAAACAAGCCATCCATTCCAGATTTGAAAATCATCTTGCCGGCTCTGAAGCAGAAAGTGCTGGCAGGCGTAAACCTTGTCTTCAGTGGAGTCTTCCCAACGAACATGAACCCAGAGCAGAGCAAAGCATGGAAGGTGGCCTCGGCACTCGGAGCGCGAATCAGCCCGGGCATCATCTGTGGAGTGAAGGGTTCAGCAAGCCCAGCCAACGCGACCACTCATCTGGTTGCAGCCAAAGCTGGCACATCCAAGGTGCACACAGCGCAGCGGGCCAAGAGCATCCACATTGTTACACCTGAGTGGCTGTGGTGTTGCTGGGAGAGGTGGCAGCGGGTGGACGAGCATCTTTTCAAACTCTGCCCCGGGCATGTCCGGCAAAGCTCCAAATCGAGCAGCCGGGCAAGCACGCCGGGCACCAGCGACAGTGAAACAGCTCGCCGACTGGCAAAAAACAAGGGGAAGCAGGCGGGAAAGGCCCGAGTCCCGCCGGATCGAGAGGGAGACGTGAAACGGAGGAAACTCTCTCCTGACTCGCGGGCAGATGATGGAGGGAGCGAGGGCATGGACGCAGCCCCGGCAGCGATCAAATCACGGCAGCTGAGTCTTTCAGTGGAGTACAACCCAGTCTACAGCTTCTCCTCTGAGGAGCTGGAAAGCATGGACAGGGAAGTCGAAGACATCTTCGATGAGAGCAGCAGCAGCGATTCAGCAGAAGATGTCCGCAGCAATGAGGAAAGTCTTGGTAGTATCACCCAGGCTATCTCCTCCTCCAGTGATGAAAGCCTCACCGCTGAGAGCCCCAGAGGATGGACCAAGAAGAGGAAGAGACGGCGAGACAGTGACAGTGACTCTGAGCAGGATTCGACTGACAGCAGCTCGAGTGCTGGCCTGAGTGACTCAGAGCCAAGTAGCAGTGATGAAGACAGGATGGCAGCTGAGATTGATGACCTGCTGACTTACAGTAAAAGCTGAGAGCTCAGTGATCATTTAGCAAAATACTGCCATGCTGCAATATTTCTACTTATTCACTATCCTCCAAGCACCAAGGGAAACTTCAGAAAATTCAAGTTATTATTGATTCTTGGTTATCAACTAAATTTATCAGCTACAATTTTGAAGTTGTGCCCCTTCAATCCTTGCAGAGTTGAACCAGCACAAAGCCCATACGTTGTTACAAGCATTGGAGACACTTGGCATTGCCATACCAAACTAGTCTTGGCCCAAGCCTGGATTTGAGCTTTATTTCCCGATGCCTGGCCGGGGTAATCTGTATGGTGACAAAGGGCTTTATCAAGAACGACCAAATCCAGTCTCGGCAAAGTCAGCAGGCATACTATACCTCACACGGGGACAATTGGGTAATTGCATGGCACAGTGGGGATGGGCACTCCATGTGCTATTTTACTAATTCGTGTGTGTGCAAAAGATACACTCAGAATTTTCCGGTAGGGGAGTACTATCCAATTCCAGTCTTGGACCAAGACTAACACCCAACCAATGATTTAAGGTAGATGAGATGTGAAGAGATCGTACACGCACTGTACATGTACATACATGAAGTTGAGGAGTCCATCACCAGTCTAGTCAAAGGAAACGTAGAATGAACAATGACATATGAATATGCCCTTGTCATACATATAGTTACGTGCAAATGCTAATAGTGACTCAGTTTGGACTGGAGTTTCGAAGACCTGCGATGTACCTTTTGAGGATTTGTGATTGACAAAAGAAAAAAAAGCAGAGTGGGAAAATGGCTGGGAAAGAGAAATCACAAAATAGTCAGATACAAGAATCCCGGTAGAATGTTACTTGTAACAAGTTTGTCCTTTTGTATAGACTGTATGTTTCATAATGATGTACAGGTGTATATACGTAAAGTGCTTGTTCATGTATAATACTATTCACTGTTCTAGAATTTATTTTGTAATACATGTAATTACATGTAGGTATGGTAACGTGGAATGAGGGGATGTTAGAACCGGAATAGGTTTTCAGATTTCAGATAAAACATTAAATGAGAAAAAAATTATCCTGTGCACATGTACATGTAGGTATAAAAAGCGCCTTTATATATATTAAAAAAAGAAAAGGTTGAATGTTATACAAATGATTAGTTGTTGAGACTGCAGTGGATGAAACAATTTTTAAGTCGACAGATAGAATGCACTACAAGATGATGTCAATTGGAATGAAACATTTCATCTGTTAAGTTATGATATGATTCTTTCCATTGCACGAATGTGAAACATTTACGATTTGTTTTACACAACACCAAAGTAAATCCTTTGTGTTGGGCTCTGTCAGATATTGATCGAATATTAAGCATTCAGATATTTATTTTTTGGAATCAAGTATTTGGAAGTAAAATGTACTGATACAATATTACAGAATCTAATTTTTTGGTTTTCACAAATGTACACCGTTACATGTAAATGTATTTCAAGGTGTCACAGAAACTTGGAAGGCAGCTGAACAATAGGCCCACTAAAGCCAAAAACTTGCCTCTGGTCCCATTTACCAATTCAACCATTTTTATTGCTCTTAGTTCATATCAGCAACTGAACAAGTTCTCTTCTTTCTCCACAAAACTTCAGTCTCAACATTTTCACAATATGCTTTTAACAGTAGCTGCATTTTTGTTTCCTTTCTACAATTGGTTTTTTTTCTGAAGCTTGAAACCTTTTAGTTTTCTATCTTAGCAAAGCATAAAAGCACAGCAAGAGGTTACCAAGTTGGGTACAGGTGCATCAGCAATTGTTCTTGTGTGTCCTATAAATTCCTCTAATAATTACATGACATACCTGAAGTTGATGTTCTACCATCACACACTAGATCAGACATTTGTTCTATCAGACCATTTACCATTTGGTGCAGAAGGGCCCAGCTGCCTTGAAAATCAGATTACAAGGATCTTGTTTCAGCTGTTATAAGTTTCATCATTGAAGTTGTGCCACCAGAAACGAAGTTTTGGTTCATCCAGGCGGGATGCCCATTGCAATCAAATACATGTATGGCCAAGCATACCAGGAAATTACTTTTAACAGGATGAAACATCAAATTGGCCTTGAAGGAATCAATTGAAATTATTTTCTATTTTTGTAGGGAAGTTAACTGTGACTTGTATACATAAAAGCTGGTTCCAATGTATCCATGAAGTACCGTAGGGTTGATTGCAGGATGTGCCTTTTGTGTAGTGTCAACATTTGGTTTCTTAGTTGCAGTTATTTGTAAGTCTGTAGTAGGGCATCTGATGCATACAAGAAAATGTGTTTTTGGAAATGGAAGAATCTGGTTGTGTGATGTCTTCTGAGAAAAAGAAAGAAAAAAGGCTTTCGTTGCCTTTTTTCTTGATGATAATGCATCACAATTGTATCAAGCACATTTCCCCATCAGACATTGTTTAATGAACGTGATTTCGCCAGGGTGTTTGATAGAGAAACATGACTGCTCCTTGTCAGTGGTACATTGTTGCAATGCATAGATGCAGAGCGAAGGTGTAGATCCAAATACACGTAGCTTTTGCTCCTGCTTACTGCATCTCTTTGGAATTCCCTGCCTGCTTGTGTTTTAATACCTGTCCTGTTTCAAGGAATATTAACTTTTACTTGCAGTGTTCCCAAGTACCTTCTCTTTCTTTGTAGCCCCGTACCCACTGTTGCAGTGGAGACCAGACACAAAACCATTCACAGAATTCTTCACAAGTAACCAGGACTTAGCCAAGTCTGCCTCTTTTATTGACAAATTCATCAGCTGAAACCTGGCAGACCACATGCGAACAATTATTCTCTTCTACATGTAGGTACATGTATGCCAAAGAACTTGACACAGCACCACAGCTCCTGTAGTCTTGACCTACCAACAGTCGAAAGCTGATTATGGCTTCGATGTTCTCATGTCTAAATTTACCCTTTACAATGTTAGGTGCTGGTACTTACATGTAGACCTTGTTTTTGTTAACACAACTTTGACAGTGAAGTGGTATTTGAATAACACCATGACAGTTTTTTAATATCACTTTCATGATTAGGATCGGTATTGGAAATGAAGTACTGAGTACTTTGTAAATTATGCGTAAATTTCATAGTTTAAAATGTTATTTTACATTTTTTTAACAAAAACACATTTCAAAGTGTTTTCACTTTTTCCTGGCGTAAATTTTTATTTTTGAATATGAAAAACAGAGTGAGTTATATCCAGATATTTTTTCTTTTGAGAAGTATTTTTGTATTGGATATCTTTCTCACTGTATGTTATGGGAACAGGTTTCTGTATGCTGCTGTGTTATACACCCAGAAATAGGCTTGTGAAGTCCATCTGGCCAATGCATGACTGTTGTCTTTTTTTTTTCAGTTTCAAAGACCCTGTGCAACTCTTTGTAAAATGAGGTTGTGTACATCATGCATGAACATGTAGTCATAATGTAACAATGCAACACACTGTACGACTTCTGTATGCATCACCCAAGCACATTCTTTTGGAAGTTACGTTTGTGAATCCTACTGTGATTATTTTGAATGAATCCGTGTATTGTGATGGAAATGATTCTTGTCCATTGTGCAAATCTTTTTCTGTCTGGAGGGGGGAACAGAGCATTTGTTCTGCACTGGATGGGGTTCAAATTTGGTTTCAGTTTGGCAGATATGTGATCTAGCATTTTCTCTGAACCGCAGTATGTTCCAAAGCAGATTTACACGTTGCTCTGTGAATTTTATCCCGCTAGCGTTACTCTCTGACACAGAGAAACTTCTTTGTGCCACAGAACCACCCAACGAGCTTACAAGAGGCCACTGTAAAAGACCGACTGCGCCCACTACATCACATACCTATATTGCGTATCAACCCTATAGCAACGTGTTTTGAGTTGTTCACAAACAATACAGCAAAGTGACGGTATAGTACCCATTACATCAGTAGTCTGAGTATGGTACCTATCATCGGCTTTATTTTTGGTAAATGATACTGATAAATGATGAAACACTTTCCTTTTGGTGGACGCCATGTTTGTTGGTATTTAATACCCACTACACGTATAGGTCACATGACTTTGCGAGTGCAATCGGTCTATTCAACCACCACAATTAGAAGCCATTACAGCAGGGGCACAACTCTCCTGGACAGGTGGTACATGTGCGTAATACATGCCTCTTTCACCAATCGGGTGTCGTACGTTGCCAAATACAGGCTGAAGAATGTGTGTGTGAGTGCAGTGCCACCACAGTTATGGTGTGAAATCGGATTATAGTCTCTATTCATTTGTCTCCAACAGTCAATGAGACTGAACAACATGTTCATGTACTTGGCTTTGTCTTAAAATCACACATCAGTGTGCGACAGCAGCTGCATCCAAACCCCAAGGATTTCAAACCACAGCCAAGTCAATTTGGACATGACCTAAATCCTGAGAGCATGATCAGGCCAAACCAGGAACAGACCCAGGGTTTGGAAAATGGCCCTGAATTCCAGAAACTGAAGAGTTCAGTCACAAAAGCTTACCCTGGAAATGTTTACAATGTGCAAAAAAGGTTTCCGATAGTATGTGGCATGCCTCACTGTCAATATGTGTGATGGTGAATAAATTGCAAGGAGTTACAATTGAAAAGTCTATTCTCCCCTCCAAATTCATTTGCCGGTTATACATGTTGGGAATTATGTCAAGTGCAGAAATTAAATGTACATATAGTTTAGTTTGCCAGTTGGACTGTCAATACATGTACATGTAACAGAAATGTTACAATTTGTTCAAAGTCATTCAACCTTGTGTAATAGTAATTGTTCAATTACTGATTATTTTTTTAATTACATATAAGTGTAATATAACTGAATCATTGATGAATTTAAGCATTCTGAGATCAGGAAATTAAAGATTTTGTACAATACTAAACCAGTGAGTAAAATGATGTACAAGAGTTTGTTGTGGTGTTGACAGATCGGAATTGAAGTTTTGAACAGCTTGTCAGAACTTGCAAAAACTCCCAGAAACAATAACCTGTAGTGGAATTGCTCAATTCTTCAGTGATATTAATGAATAAATGATTCACTGAGAAACTAGAAAGTAAATCATATATGTACATAAACTTGGGCAGACAGTCTTGGTGATAAAAGGGCTGTGACACTGTGGGCACTTCACAATCAGTGTACATGTATGAACAATAAACACTCTCCAAGTTGTACGGACCAAGTCTTCCTCTTCAAATGTTGGGGCTACCTTGTCAGAAAGTTCCCTTTTTCTTGATCCTGAAAGCTTGATTTTACACCACTGGATCCATGCTGTAGATTGACGTATCAATATCCACTCTATAATAAAAAATACTTTCGGTCCCTCTGCTGAAATCTCAAACAGCTGTTCCCTCTGAATGCCTCTCCGTCTCTGTATCAGTGCTTGAGCTGGGTTCTACGACTTCATCTCTGGGGAGTCCATCCCCGTCCAGTTCATACGGTGGTGCCGCCTCCTCCCAGTACGATGACCCGTCACACTTCCTCCTCGTGATGGGATCCGTCACATTGCCCTGGCTGTAGATGATGCGATCCATGAGGTATTTGACGTGCTTGGAGCGTGGCAGAGTCAGCTGCTTCACCAGGACAATGTCACCCTCTTTGGCCTCCTCTTGTGCGTCATGGGCGAAGACAGTGGTCCGCTTGGGGTAATACTACAAAAGGAGCAAGTCCAAAAGAGCAAATGAGTTATAAATTCTTTATCTGTCAATTTGCTTCTTTTAGAACATCTAACAAAACATACTCATGCCCTCCCAGTGAAACAAGCTATCCAAGTAGGCCTGTATGTACTTATAGGCCAATAAGAGAGTGTGCATGGTGAGTTCAGTTTTTCTATAATTTTGAATTAAAATCATCCCAGTTTCAATGCTTTTTTACAATACAACTTCAAAAGCATCACTATGAAGGACTTTATGTGCCTTCCTCCATGAACAGTGTGATCATTTGGTCTTACGTGTTCACGTAATTACCTGCATGACGTATTTGTCCAACACAAGCCGCTCCACCCGAACCTTGGCAGTTTTCATCATTCCGGTTCCGATTACTCGGCCCAAAAGAATCTTTGAGTGGTGTGCCGACATTGTAATTCTAGGATAAGATTGTAAGTTTTAGATTAGCTTTGACCTGTTCTTTTCTATACGGCTGCTTCTGCCATGCTTGTGACAGCTGGATGAAGATGTGTTGCAGCGTACATGTAATTATGGATAACCAGATTTATAAAATCAGTCGGCCTACGGCATGCCATAAGCAGGAATGTCAGTTTTGTTGATGGATTTTTAAATCCGTTGGCGTTGCCGTGTTCAGTGACACACTGCCAGGATTTGAAAGCTGTATTTTTTAGTGTTCTGTTCAGATTGGTTGCTGTCAGGTGTGAATTCTGGAAAGGACTACAATCTGGGAAGAATCACTGCCTGGTGATAGCAGGCCAAACAAAATATTGCAAGTGCACACCATATTCCATTCAAGCATTACCTCCAGAACTGTGGGGTCCGACATCTACCCTGCTTGTGGGAGTGGGGCAGACCCCACTGTTCTGACGGTAGAGGCACAGATCACAACTCAGGGACTGTCCCTGGATTTGGAAGTTTCCTTTATTTGGGGACAACACCAGTTCCCCAAAAGAGAGTGTCCCCATAAAAGGGGACTTTTTTTCCCAAGTGGCCTTGGGTTAAAAATATCTGTGCACTATTATCATTTTTTCTCCCACATTTTCCATTCATTTTATTAGATATTCCAATTGTTTTCATAAACTTCGCACCATGCCATTCAATTAAGTATAGGCCCTATGTAAAGGATTGATATTTGAAAAATTAATCTGATGCAGTCTTTTTCCCACCCTTTACACTAAGTTGCATACTCTTGCTCATAATCCTAGAAGTAAATGGTAGGTGTTTTTTACACAGCAGCCTTGGGTGTTTTTTCCTGCTGAATCTAATTACGGCAATAAAAGAATCCCCAGGGCAATGGTAGGATCTCCAAGCCCGCTTGAAAAAAAATTGTCCCCACTTAACTTAGGGGACATTCTCTGTTTTTAAGGACTGATTTTGTCCCCAAATAAAGGGACTTCTCCACATTCAGGGACAGTCCATGAGTTGTGATCTGCACCTCTACTGTCTGGGAGTATTTAATTAATATTATGTCATAGAGCTATCGCCAAGAAATTATAGACTGTCTGGGCAGGCATGACAGGCTATCATGATGGATTGCAAGGAACTGATTATTCTCCTTTGTATGCATTACCACATGTACCGGTACCCTTCAGGTGGCGAAATTATACCTGACAACGATCCGGTCAAAGACGTTACCCCAACATGAGTCATGACTACTACTACTATGCTACCTGTAAACCAAAGAGCTACATGTATTCAGTACAACTCGACACGCAGTCCATTCATTCGAGTTCTGCACATACGGCCTAGGCTATGATTATGAAAACCTGCGAATGAGTGAATCTCGAATTACGTCTCAACAAAGTATAAACTACGGTCCAAACATGGATAGACCTACCTGGTACTATATCATGATCCACATAACCTGAGCATGGAGGTAGAATGACCTGAGTCACTGGTATTTTGTGTCGCCGATTTCTATCTCTGTCAGGTCTGTTGTGAACTACCCATGGCCCACAGTATGTACATGTACGTGCAAACGGCCAGTACCACATGCACACAGCACGTTCTGATTTCTTACGAATTGGCGCCCTCTACTGTTTCTCTTCATGGGTCGACTACTAGTTCGGGCGGCTGGTCTTTCACGGGTTTCTTTTCTCGCGCTCGAACAGCGGGAACACGACCCAAGAACACTGTTCTCGGAACAGGATCGATCACACGCCACCTCTTCGTCAAGATTTTACACGAACACACGGAAAAACTCGCGAGATTTGATTTGTGAACAGCCGCAAAAACACCGATATGACTTTAATACAAAGCCGAAGACGATGGAAAGTTTGCAAAATTAACATTAATAATTTTCCATGGCAGAAATATATTTTTTTTATGGAAAAGAAGTTAGCCCAGTTATCCGACATTAACTCCCAGAGAATGTATTGAGGACGCTGCCTTAAGCTTGTTGCATGTTGCTTGCCACAAATAACTATTACCGATAATAACCGGTTGTACGTTCCCCGCGTTCGAGCGGCCGACCCACGAACAACGAATCGATCGAGCTGTTCATGAATAAACACGAGCGAGAACAAGCCGCCCGAACTCATCGTACGCGTCTGCATCCTGTGGAAACTCATCCGATGTACAGCGTAAAAGGTTGCACTACACCAAATACGCGCCGATAGAAAACAGTGCAAAATCGGACCGAAATAGCGTCGCCAGTTGACTCTCGTGAAGAGGTTGGCCTCCGGTTTTTCACTGGAAATTCAAGATTATGGCCAGAAGATCACTTTTCGTTTCAATTTCACGAGGGTTAGCCACGAAATCTTTTTTATTCGCCTTTGAACGAAGATGCCGCAATAGCAGTAAAACTAAGCGCTCATATTTCTGAATGTAGCCGCCCGCCTCTATCCGAAATAGGTCCACAATTTGGGGCTTTTTGTGAAAGAAATATAGCCCGAACTGTAAACTCTCAGCCCTAAATTATTTATTTATTCTAATTATATTGTAAGAATTCCATGGGATCACAAATATTAATGAGCTCGCGCGCAGAATACAACCATTTGGTGGAATGCACCCGTAAAGCACTCCAGCAGCATCTTCGAACTTTAAAATTAAACGTCGCATCCAAATGGAATATACTTGGACTTTTCTAGTGTGTTCATTCAGAAAAGACCAATGACTGTTTTTATTTTTGTCTATATTCTGATCACGGTGCTATGCAGCCCTTTCATATTTCTCTTCTCATATATACGCTATTTTTCGGCGATGGCGTGCATATCCGTTGTTTCTTAGCTGCGTGAAGATCGACCACGATGAGTCTTCTAAACCACGAGCTGCTAATTTCAACTTTGACACCAAGTGTTTGAACCCATATATGTTTCTTAGAATGGGACTTTCATTTGTATCAGAAAAGGTTATTTTCAAGATGAAAATCGTCTTCGGATAGATATTTTGTTTATCTGGAATTTTTTTTTGACCGTGCCGTGCCAACTTTGTCGCACGAGTTTCTGTGTCGACGATCGACCGGTCCGGTTGTGGGTGCTGCATATCCATGCGCAGTAAGTTTTGATCGAACGTGAAGATTTTTTTTACTATACGCGTACCCAAAAGCAATGGACAATATTTGAATGGGGCAAATCACTCATATTTTTTTATAACGGTGTTGAAAAAGGGTCATGAAGGAATAGATTTCCTTTTAACGACTACAGTCTGCAGGTGAGACCTTTACACATACATTTCAGGAAAACAAACTTACTGTAGGAGGGGGAGGGTTTACCAATTAAACCGTTGTTGTGCATGGATTTTAAGGGTGTTAACTTGAGGAAATCATGGTGCAGTGTGAGCATTATAAGTGTGTTCGCATGCAGGACCCATAACAGGATCGAGACGCTGAAATGGAATACTTTTCTAGAATCTCCATGAAACAAAGGGCTTGTGTAGCTTTAGGCCTAAAAATGAGAACGTTAACGTTCCTCATGAACTCCCCCTTTTCACTATTTATTTCTGGGAATGACACCAATGACAATTACTTAACCCTCTGTACACCCATATCTATGTCAAATTCATGAGAGAGTCTTATCTATGAAGGCACTGATTGATTGGCATTTATACTAAATGACAAAAATGTTTCTCTGCAGCTAGTCGGACTTCCACCGTATATCTTGCCTGTATATCTTCTTAGAATGCCCTCCTGTAGATTGAAAAAGCTATGCTTATCTATATCCTCGAAATTATTTATGATTTAAATTTTCAGTTTGTAAATCCTAACCCTAGTCTATTTTGAAATTGTCCACCCTAACCTTAGCCATTAAGTTTTCAGTTTGTATATCCTAACCCTAACCCTATAATTTTAATTTTGAGTTGTCAACCCTTACCCTATCCATTCAATTTTGAGATTGTAAACCATAACCCTAACCCTAACCCTAAAATTTTAATTTTGAATTTGTCAACCCTAACCCTAGCCATTAAATTTTGAGTTTGTAAACCCTAACCCTATAATTTTAATTTTGAATTGTCAGCCTTAACCCTATCCATTAAATTTTGAGATTGTAAACCCTAACCCTATGCCTAAAAGTTTAATTTTGAATTTGTTAACCCTAACCCTAGCCATTAAATTTTGAGATATCAAACCCTAACCCTATCCCTATAATTTTAATTTTGAATTTGTCAACCCTAACCCTATCCATTAAATTTTGAGTTTGTAAACCCTAACCCTAACCCTATCCCTAAAATTTTAATTTTGAATTTATCAATCCTTATCCTAGCCATTAAATTTTGAAATTGTAAACCCTAACCCTAAAATTTTAATTTTGAATTGTCAGCCCTTAGGCTATCCATTACATTTAGAGAATGTAAACCCTAACCCTAACCCTAAAATTTTAATTTTGAATTTGTCATCCCTAACCCTAGCCATTAAATTTTGAGATTGTAAACCCTAACCCTAAAATTTTAATTTTGAATTTGTCAACCCTAACCCTAGCCATTAAATTTTGAATTTGTCAACCCTAACCCTAAGCCTATTTTGAATTTGTCAACCCTAACCCTATCCATTAAATTTGGAGATTGTAAACCCTAACCCTAACCCTTTCCCTATAATTTTAATTTTGAATCTATCAATCCTTACCCTACCCATTAAATGTTGAGATTGTAAACCCTAACCCTAAAATTGTTATTTTAAATTTTCAACCCTAACCCTAGCCATTAAATTTTGAGTTTGTAAACCCTAACCCTAGAATTTTAATTTTAAATTGTCAACCCTAACCCTATTCATTTAATTTTGAGATTGTAAACCCTAACCCTATCCCTATAATTTTAATTTTGAATTTGTCAACCCTAACCCTAGCCATTAAATTTTGAGTTTGTCAACTCTAACCCTGGCCTATTTTGAATTTGTCAACCCTAACCCTATCCATTAAATTTTGAGACTGTAAACCCTAACCCTATCCCTATAATTTTAATTTTGAATTTGTCAACTCTTACCCTATCCATTAAATTTTGAGATTGTAAACCATAACCCTAACCCTATGCCTAAATTTTTAATTTTGAGTTTGTCAACCCTTACCCTAACCCTATAATTTTAATTTTGAATTTATCAATCCATACCCTAGCCATTGAATTTTGAGTTTGCCAACCCTAACCCTAGCCCTAAAATTTTAATTTTGAATTGTCAACCCTAACCCTATCCATTAAATTTTGAGATTATAAACCCCAACCCTAACTCTATCCCTAAAATTTTAATTTTGAGTTTGTCAACCCTAACCCTAGCCTATTTTGAATTTGTCAACCCTAACCCTATCCATTAAATTTTGAGATTGTAAACCCTAACCCTATCCCTGTAATTTTAATTTTGAAATGTCAACCCTAACCCTATCCATTAAATGTTGAGATTGTAAACCCTAACCCTAACTCTATCCCTAAAATTTTAATTTTGAGTTTGTCAACCCTAACCCTAGCCTACTTTGAATTTGTCAACCCTAACTCTATCCATTAAATTTTAAGATTGCAAACCCTAACCCTAACCCTATCCCTATAATTTTAATTTTGAATTTGTCAACCCT
Organism: Acanthaster planci; assembly: GCF_054643075.1. Lineage (NCBI taxonomy): Eukaryota > Metazoa > Echinodermata > Asteroidea > Valvatida > Acanthasteridae > Acanthaster > Acanthaster planci. The sequence continues at coordinate 12,993,158 of NC_141782.1, forward strand.
AACCATAGCCATTAGATTTTGAGTTTGTCAACCCTTACCCTAACCCTATAATTTTAATTTTGAATTTATCAATCCATACCCTAGCCATTGAATTTTGAGTTTGCCAACCCTAACCCTAGCCCTAAAATTTTAATTTTGAATCGTCAACCCTAACCCTAGCCATTAAATTTTGAGATTGTAAACCCTAACCCTAACTCTATCCCTAAAATTTTAATTTTGAGTTTGTCAACCCTAACCCTAGCCTATTTTGAATTTGTCAACCCTAACCCTATCCATTAAATTTTGAGATTGTAAACCCTAACCCTATCCCTATAATTTTAATTTTGAATTGTCAACCCTAACCCTATCCATTACATTTTGAGATTGTAAACCCTAACCCTAACCCTAGCCCTATAATTTTAATTTTGAATTTATCAATCCATACCCTAGCCATTGAATTTTGAGATTGTAAACCCTAACCCTAACCCTATCCCTATAATTTTAATTTTGAATTTGTCAACCCTAACCCTAGCCTATTTTGAATTTGTCAACACTAACCCTATCCATTAAATTTGAGTTTGTAAACCCTAACCCTAACCCTATCCATATAATTTTAATTTTGAATTTATCAATCCATACCCTAGCCATTGAATTTTGAGATTGTAAACCCTAACCCTAACCCTATCCCTATAATTTTAATTTTGAATTTGTCAACCCTAACCCTAGCCATTAAATTTTGAGTTTGTAAGCCCTAGCCCTAACCCTAACCCTATAATTTTAATTTTGAATTGTCAACCCTAACCCTAGCCATTAAATTTTGAGATTGTAAACCCTAACCCTAACTCTATCCCTAAAATTTTAATTTTGAGTTTGTCAACCCTAACCCTAGCCTATTTTGAATTTGTCAACCCTAACCCTATCCATTAAATTTGGAGATTGTAAACCCTAACCCTATCCCTATAATTTTAATTTTGAATTGTCAACCCTAACCCTATCCATTAAATTTTGAGATTGTAAACCCTAACCCTAACTCTATCCCTAAAATTTTAATTTTGAGTTTGTCAACCCTAACCCTAGCCTATTTTGAATTTGTCAACCCTAACCCTATCCATTAAATTTTGAGTTTGTAAACCCTAACCCTATCCCTATAATTTTAATTTTGAATTTATCAATCCATACCCTAGCCATTGAAGTTTGAGATTGTAAACCCTAACCCTAAAATTTTAATTTTGAATTTGTCAACCCTAGCCCTATCCATTAAATTTTGAGATTGCAAACCCTAACCCTATCCCTATAATTTTAATTTTAAATTTGTCAACCCTAACCCTAGCAATTAAATTTTGAATTTGTCAACCCTAAACCTAAGCCAATTTTAATTTGTCAATCCTAACCCTTTCCATTAAATTTGAGTTTGTAAACCCTAACCCTAACCCTATAATTTTAATTTTGAATTTGTCAACCCTAACCCTAGCCATTAAATTTTGAATTTGTCAACCCTAACCCTAAGCCTATTTTGAATTTGTCAACCCTAACCCTAAGCCTATTTTGAATTTGTCAACCTTAACCCTAAGCCTATTTTAAATTTGTCAACCCTAACCCTATCCATTAAATTTTGAGTTTGTAAACCCTAATCCTAACCCTAAAATTTTAATTTTGAGTTTGTCAACCCTAACCCTAGCCTATTTTGAATTTGTCAACCCTAACCCTATCCATTAAATTTTGAGATTGTAAACCCTAACCCTAACCCTATCCCTATAATTTTAATTTTGAATTGTCAACCCTAACCCTATCCATTAAATTTTGAGATTGTAAACCCTAACCCTAACTCTATCCCTAAAATTTTAATTTTGAGTTTGTCAACCCTAACCCTAGCCTATTTTGAATTTGTCAACCCTAACCCTATCCATTAAATTTTGAGATTGTAAACCCTAACCCTAAAATTGTTATTTTAAATTTTCAACCCTAACCCTAGCCATTAAATTTTGAGTTTGTAAACCCTAACCCTAGAATTTTAATTTTAAATTGTCAACCCTAACCCTATTCATTTAATTTTGAGATTGTAAACCCTAACCCTATCCCTATAATTTTAATTTTGAATTTGTCAACCCTAACCCTAGCCATTAAATTTTGAGTTTGTCAACTCTAACCCTGGCCTATTTTGAATTTGTCAACCCTAACCCTATCCATTAAATTTTGAGACTGTAAACCCTAACCCTATCCCTATAATTTTAATTTTGAATTTGTCAACTCTTACCCTATCCATTAAATTTTGAGATTGTAAACCATAACCCTAACCCTATGCCTAAATTTTTAATTTTGAATTTGTCAACCCTAACCCTAGCCATTAAATTTTGAGATTGTAAACCCTTACCCTATCCCTATAATTTTAATTTTGAATTGTCAACCCTAACCCTATCCATTAGATTTTGAGTTTGTCAACCCTTACCCTAACCCTATAATTTTAATGTTGAATTTATCAATCCATACCCTAGCCATTGAATTTTGAGTTTGCCACCCCTAACCCTAGCCCTAAAATTTTAATTTTGAATCGTCAACCCTAACCCTAGCCATTAAATTTTGAGATTGTAAACCCTAACCCTAACTCTATCCCTAAAATTTTAATTTTGAGTTTGTCAACCCTAACCCTAGCCTATTTTGAATTTGTCAACCCTAACCCTATCCATTAAATTTTGAGATTGTAAACCCTAACCCTATCCCTATAATTTTAATTTTGAATTGTCAACCCTAACCCTATCCATTACATTTTGAGATTGTAAAACCCTAACCCTAACCCTAGCCC